>NC_143040.1:22442500-22537500 GCF_057628025.1 Oncorhynchus mykiss
CTTCTCTATCTCTCTCACTCTCTCTCTCTCCATCCATCTCTTCTCTCTCTACATCGCTCTCTTTCCACCCATCTCTTCTCTCGCTCTCCATCCTTCTCTTCTCTCTCTCTCCATCCTTCTCTTCTCTCTCTCTCTCTCCATCCTTCTCCTCTCTCTCTCTCTCTCTCTCTCTCTCTCTCTCTCTATCCTTCTCCTCTCTCTCTCTCTCCATCCTTCTCTTCTCTCTCCCTCTCTCTCTCTCTCATCATTCTCTTCTCTCTCTCTCTCTCTCTCTCGCTCTCTCTCTTTTATCCATCTCCTCTCTCTTCATATAAAACGTAATATTTTCATATCCACAATCAGGGTACTATTTTGAGTATGCATACTATGTATTACATGACTGATTAATTGGCATCAGGGATGTATTCTGACTGTTTTAAATAGAGAGATCCTGGTTACACTCCTATAACAATTTGTTTTGGGGGATAATGGACTTGAGAGGAGGAGGAGAGGGAGGGTTAGAAAAGAAACATGATAGTTTTGCCAAGACCTGAAGGGCAACGGCAGGCCCCCAAATTCAATGAAGAAACAATCAAGCGTGGCTAACACGGCATAATGGCTTTTTAAAAAAGATAGATGGAGCGTAAATGACTCCTTTATGTCCAGGAGGAGCAGGGAGAGAATGGTTTGATGCACTAGGTGAGGAAATCCAGAACCCACCAACCAGCTGATGCTTTCTGATTAGCAGCCAAATTTCAGGAGAGGAAAGAGGAGAGAGAATAGTCGTTTTCTTTGTAAAGGTGGACGGGTGGAGGCCTTTCAGCGAGGGGAGCGACGGCAGCCATTTTTCTTCCAATATGGACTTGTATGACCCAGGCCGGGGCAGGATTGGGAAGTTACTTTTTCACCTCATGTCAGGCTCTGCGAATCGTGTGTGTGTGTGTGTGTGTGTGTGTGTGTTTGATCCCTAAATCAGCAGCGAGACGAGAGAGCATCAAGAAACTCATAAGACCCTTGGGTGACGTGATAATGCAACTTTGACTGCCTTCCTCACGGCATCTCATAGCATGTTCCTCGGCCAAGGACGGCGGCTTTCCCAGGCGACATTAGACCCCTGTTTACACACACACACAGCCCCCTCGCCCCACACAAACAGTAATAGTAATCCTCATTCACATCCCACCATTCCCCCCTGCCCCTCTCTGTTTTATAGAAAACCCTGTACCCATTATTAGTCTATCTAAAGGAGTGTGTGTACTAAGAATTTTTGCTCGTCGTAAAATGGCATTAAGATGGGACTGAAAACGAACCGGGTGTCTCTCCTAAACTGTGATGTGAATATTTTATGGCAGACCTGGCAAGGCTTTATGATTTACGATGCAGATTGGGAACACACAAGCCAGGCATGCGTCCCGAACGGCAACCTGTTCCCTACGTAGCACCTTATGCGCTCTGCTCAAAAGTACATAGGGAATAGGGGGCCATTTAGGATGTAGCCTAGCTTTCTGCTGCCACATTATGACCCCGGCTGTGTATCTACTAACTAGGATCTCCCTGCAACGAATGGTGTGTAGATAAAGGCTAACGTGCATGTGGTGGTTATCTGCTTTGTACACAGGTGTTAGTCACCTTAAGGTCTACAGAAACATATATTCCATACACAACGCCCACAGAGATGCTGACATGTCTCTGAATACGCACAGTGTATATCACTGTTGACCTCACACACACACACACACACACACACACACACTACCATATCCATATACCGGCGCAGCGGTTAGCTACTGTCGTAGTGCGAGTCCTGTGAGCCCTCCAGAGATCTCCCTTCCTCTGTGGAATTAGAGGAGATGGCATGAGCACAACACCCTGGAGAAACTAGCCACACAACTTCCCTTTATTAAAGGCCTGGAGTAGAGTACATGTAGCAGGCTGCCGCAGAAGACGAGTGTGCGGGAGAGATGATGGTCTGGCCCGTGTCTAGTCACCGTCCGACGTCTTGCTTAACATGACCTTGTGTTAGAGAGCATGGCCTAATCCGAGGACTTCATCGCGTGGGTACGTGTCGCGTCTGTGCGTGTGTGTATATTGCCCAAGAGACTGGGAGCGGTGTGTAATGTGTAATCACCCTGGAGACTGGACATGATTAAGCTCTCAGAAAGCGTTTAGAGGATGTTAATGAATGAATTACCTGTTGGCTGGATTAGATGTCATGTTGTTAACCTGTTCAGTGCCAACGGTGTCCATATTAGGACAGCCGCAGCCTCGCAGGGAGTTAGTGTCAGTGTAATCCAGGCCGGGTATCTGTTTGTCCTCATATGGGTACTGTATGAACCAGACATGGCCAGAGTTAGACTGGCTGTGATTTGAGGATCCTTAAAGGAAATTAGGCTAAGAGTTAACTTACATGTGGCAGGGTTTATTCCAAAGTTTCCGTTGTACTGGATTTCCAAGGTACTCTGCATTTCTGATTAAGTAGAGGTTTTCAGTCGAACCAGGTGTACAAACAAACAGCAGGATATGAAACAGATCATAGACCATCCCTGTTGTTGATATTGTCCTTTTGCCAGAATAAGGGATATTTCTGGAGTTTGGTACGCCACATATGTTCAGTGAAACCCAAACTGCAGGGGTTGAATTTGAACATGTATACATTCCCATACACCTGCAGTAAGGGCTTTCAAAAGTCTTACAGACAGGTGGAGCAGAGTGGAAACACACACACACACACACACACCAACTGCTAAAGCTTATAGTATGTGGGTTTTCTTCTCCTCTCCTCTCTCAGGCTCGCTCTCTCTCTCAGGCTCGCTCTCTCTCTCAGGCTCGATCTCTCTCTCTCCGGCACGCTCTCTCTCTCTCCGGCACGCTCTCTCTCTCTCCGGCACGCTCTCTCTCTCTCCGGCACGCTCTCTCTCTCCGGCACGCTCTCTCTCTCCGGCACGCTCTCTCTCTCCGGCACGCTCTCTCTCTCCGGCACGCTCTCTCTCTCCGGCACGCTCTCTCTCTCAGGCACGCTCTCTCTCTCAGGCTCGCTCTCTCTCTGTCACGCTCTCTCCTTCTCAGGCTCGCTCTCTCTCTCCGGCACGCTCTCTCTTTCTCAGGCTCACTCTCTCTCTCCGGCATGCTCTCTCAGGCACGCTCTCTCTCTCCGGCACGCTCTCTCTCTCCGGCACGCTCTCTCTCTCCGGCACGCTCTCTCTCTCTCCGGCACGGTCTCTCTCAGGCTCGCTCTCTCTCTGGCTCGCTCTCTCTCTGGCTCGCTCTCTCTCTCATGCTCGCTCTCTCTCTCATGCTCGCTCTCTCTCTCAGACACGCTCTCTCTCAGGCACGCTCTCTCTCTCCGGCATGCTCTCTCTGGCACGCTCTCTCTCTCAGGCTCGCTCTCTCTCTCCGGCACGCTCTCTCTCAGGCTCGGTCTCTTTCTCCAGCACATTCTCTCTCTCAGGCTCGCTCTCTCTCTCCAGCACGCTCTCTCTCTCTCAGGCTTGCTCTCTCTCTCAGGCTCGCTCTCTCTCAGGCTCGCTCTCTCTCAGGCTCGCTCTCTCTCTCAGGTTCGCACTCTCTCTCCGGCACGCTCTCTCGCTCAGGTTCGCTCTCAATCTCCGGCACGCTCTCTCTCTCCGGCACGCTCTCTCTCTCCGGCACGCTCTCTCTCTCCGGCACGCTCTCTCTCTCATGCTCTTTCTCTCTCTCCGGCACGCTCTCTCTCTCAGGCTCGCTCTCTCTCTCCAGCACGTTCTCTCTCTCAGGCTTGCTCTCTCTCTCCAGCACGCTCTCTCTCTCAGGCTTGCTCTCTCTCTCAGGCTCGCTCTCTCTCAGGCTTGCTCTCTCTCTCAGGTTTGCACTCTCTCTCCGGCACGCTCTCTCGCTCAGGTTCGCTCTCAATCTCCGGCACGCTCTCTCTCTCCGGCACGCTCTCTCTCTCAGGCTGGCTCTCTCTCTCTGGCACGCTCTCACTCGCTCTCTCTCTTTTGGGCTCTCTCTCTCTCGGGCTCTTTCTCTCTCTGTCTCTTTCTCTCTCTTGGTCTCTCACTTTCTCCCCCTCTCTCTCTCTTGGTCTCTCTCTATGTCTCGCTCTCAATCTCTCTCTTGGTCTCTTTCTCTCGCTCTCTCTCTCTCTCTCTCTCTCTCTCTCTCGGTCTCTCTATGTCTCTCCCTCTCACTCTCTGTCTCTTTCTCCCCTCTCTCTCTCTCTCTCTCTCTCTCTCTCTCTCTCTCTCTCTCTCGGCCTCTCTCTCTCGGCTTCTCTCTGTCTCTCCCTCTCACTCTGTCTCTTGGTCTCTCACTTTCTCCCCTCTCTCTCTCTCTTGGTCTCTCTCTCAATCTCTCTCTCTCTCTCTCTCTCTGTCTCTTTCTCCCCCTTTCTCTCTCTCGGCCTCTCCCTCTCAATCTCTCTCTCTTTCTCCCCCTTTCTCTCTCTCTCCCTCTTTCTTGCTCTCTCTCTCTCTGTCTCTCTCTCTGTCTCTTTTCCATCTGATGAGGCCTTTACTGGCCCACTTGACAGTCCTAATTTAAACCAGTTGCAGGGGATAGGGAAATCAAAACTAAATAAATCCACCAATCGTAGCTCTATATTCATCAATGTTGGATGTGTGCGCATGTTTCAATGCACTGGAAATGCTTGGTTATTTTTTCAAAGTGAGAGTTGTCAAATGAGATAGATGTAATGCACTCACTGTTAAATAAAAACTACTGTTAAGTTGGAATCGCATAACACCTGCATAAAAGTTCAGTCAGTTTTATTCTGTAGAAAGTCTGCTGGGACAAGAAACCAAACTTAAGTTCCTAACTGTATTCTTCAAGAGTACCCCATGTTCCCTAAGGTTCCTTCTGAGGAACTTTCTGACACCTGGCACACCTTTACCTGGCCATTGGGTTGGAACGAAACCTGCCCCTCTCTCCCCAAGCCCTCAACCTTTACTGTATCGCTAGCTGTTTCATCTGTCTAGGGCCACAGGGAGCGGGGGAGCTCCACATAATTAGCCCAGGGTAGAGTGAGGGGAGCTGGGGTAGCTCGGTGCAGTCTCCCCCATGGGTCTCCATCACTGAAAGGGTCTCCATTGGAAGTAACCTGCCAAGGAGGATCCTGTGATGCTAAGGCCCTGAGAGAGGCTCCTTTTAGGGGGACGGGGGTAAGGGCCCCGTCCTCTCCATCCTCCACAGAGCAGATCACTCTGGCCCCTGGTGCATCCCCTGCTGTCCCCCTACTGCTGTCCCCCTAAGCCAATTTCCTGCTATTCTACATATTCTGCGTACATTCTTTTCAGTTTTAGAGCTAGTTTCCTGCAATTCTTTGCATTTTGCCATGCATAATGCTGTCATTTTGCTCAAACATAATAACAAAATGAATTCATTGTTTTTGCAAGTTTCTATTCACCTGTAATTAAAACTTGAAACTTGAAACAGACACACACACACACACACACACACACTGTAACTGTTAGACGGTGGACTGCTAGGCTCTAACCTCACCTGCGATGAGAATCAATCCTTTTTATTCCTCCGTTTTTTTGTCACAAGACATCATTTCACCTTTCACTACAAATAGTCTCCTTCGCTGGTGAGGGCCACGTTTTTGCAGGATAATTAGAGTGGGAATGGAGAGCAGTTTGGAGGGCATAAACTGGCCTTGGTAAATTATGGTCTTTTCATATTCTGTTTGAATGACAAAGGGAAACAATTTAGCATTAAGAAATTGTATATGCTCCTTATTTTCCAATTTTCTACATAAAATCAAATAAAAGTAACACAACAAAAGTCGAAGGTCTCCCTGAGGTTAGCCAACAAAAGCAACTCATTCCCTGTTATTTGACTTGCCCCAGTAATTCATTTATTCCTCCTACCTGTAGCTCTCTGCAGCCGGAGTACTTCACTGTCCTAGTGCAAAGAACAAACAAAGAACTCGCGTGTCTCCCTGCCCAGCCAGCGGTCTCATCTGTATCAACCCCATTGTTGTCCTCAGCTTTTTGAGAAGAGGAGAAGAGACTCCAATTGTAGAAGAGCCTCAAGTTGTGTCATCACATTTGAGACAGAGACCCTTTGATGTTCTCATTTGCCCCTGACTGGGCTGGTGTGTGTGTGTGTGTGTGTGTGTCTCGGTGTGCGCACAAGTGTGAACTGTGAACAGAACAGAAGACTCCCACGTTCATCCCTCATAACGTACAGACCGGGGACTCGGCTGTGCTGATTGAGTCCAGACGCACGCTGTGTCTCTGACTCTCAGAGAACATGGTGGTGTTCTTCTCTTTTGAAGAGACGCTGGCTCACGATGAAACTCATCCCCTGGATCATTAACTCAGAAGACGTGGTCTGATATCCTGTAGATATGTACCACGTTTATAATGAATTAGTTGTTATAGGGCCGGATGGATAGGACGTGATAGAAGAGGACTGTTTTTCTGCATCTATTAGAGGTAGGGAACTAAGACTGAAAGAGATGATCTCTCCATGGTACGGAGACCCCGTGTGTTCAGGTTATATGCAACGTAAAGGTAGCCATGTTCATATAACACCCCCTTCTGTTTTAGGTAACAAATAATAGGCTATAAGGTCAGCTGTTTTCACAGCTGCAGGTGTGATACAGCAGTTGTCATCACGTACTATCAGTCTCCAAGTCACAGTACAGCAGCAACAGTCCAAACGGATTATTCAGTTAATGATTTCTATGTTCTGTTTAAAAAGCATATGGCATTACTTTTAAAGGTGCAATATGCAGAAATAGCTCCGTCATTTCCTGGTTGCTAAAATTCAAAATGGTTTGCCTAATTTCAATTTGTGACAAAACAAGCAATGCATAGTGTGGAGAATCATTTTATCATCTAAACCGCTGTGAAAAATCTTTTCAATAACTAGAAATATTGTATTTTCAGCTGTTTGAAGTTGTTGTACAAAACTGACAGTAAAAAACGCAAAAAAAAAAGAAGAAACTTACGAACAGGAAGCATATGATAGTGCATATAGAACAGATCTACTGCTTCTTAGACTTGCTTTCAATGACAATGGCAGATCTATACCTCGCATGCCTATGTGAATTTGGTCGGGGTTACATATTGCAGCTTTTAAGTGAAATACTTGTTTTTGCTTCCCAACAGGTTATGGAGAGGTTCTACTTGAGGGTAAAACAACCAGTAGATGGAGCTCTAGAGCTACTGGTGACGGATAAATACAGCCAACCATTCAGCGCCATTTAACTCTCCAACCATGTCTGCAATTAAACTGCTAATGATTAGCAGTACTTTGGCTGACATCGCCCATACAAATGGCACATTTGGTGGCGAATAGCTTCTTCTATTCCTAATTGATGAGAGTATGAATTGTGTTAGGTCCTTCAGATTGTAGAGGGCCAGGGCCACAACACCAATCTGCTCCCGCTGAGATCTTTATGAATTCAGCCTGGCTCCTGTCTTTATGTTGGAGGTTTTTGGAGTTTTTTTTTCTGTGTTTGTTCCTGTTTTTCCTCGGTTCTTGTAAAGGCTGAATCGTGGTGGCTTGTACAGCCTGTAGTCAGAGCCGGTCTCATGTGTTAGAAGCAGAGGCGTGTTGCTGTAGTGTACATCGTAATAAAGGGGGGGGGGGGGGGGGCTCAGAGAACAGCCTCTCTATAATGTCTTCCTCTCTCTTTCTCCTGCAGGTCCATGCATCTGTCTGGGGGACAGAGGGAGTGGGAGTCTGTAAATGTAAGTGTCTTGATTTTCTGAATGAATATAACACTAAGTACTATGAATATGTATAATAGTAATGTAACAAATTGTTTTATAATAACACAATACACAAACAATAGTACTGATCATCTTAGTAGCAGATAATGATCTGGGAAAGGTGAGGAAACTTTACAATAACCATCGCAAAAGTCCAGAAAAAAAGTGCAAGGATCTTGAGGCCGTTAGATATTTCCGACACTCGGAGTCACTTCAAGTAACTGACGAATCTTACCCAGCCTAGAGGCGTTTTGGATGGAACGACATGTATCCTGACGATCCACCCTTGTCAGTTCTGTCAGGCCATCAAGCATGTCTTTATCCATATCAATGTTTCTGCTCCTGTACAGTACACAGAGAACATCCCTCCTAGCTGCTACTCTCCCCGGCTACCATCCCATCTGCTCAGCCACCCGGTGACTGATGACCCCTCTGGTGTGATTCGCTTGACACACACGCTCTCACTCACCCACCCACTCACACAGACTCACACCCCCTGCAGGAGGAGTAGTGAACACAGCTACTAGTACTCTGCCCACGCCTGCCTCACCCTCCACTCATCCATCCACTCATCCCTCCATCCCTCCCTCCCTCCCTCCCTCCCGCCAATGTTCTCTCCTCTCCTCTCTCTTTGGTGTGTCTGACGGCGCTCCACGCTGCCCCATGCTGATGTCCCACAATCCCCCCCGTCAGCAGTGGGCCGCTCAGCAATCGCTACCCATGAGCACTCTCTTCTCTACTGGCCCATCTTTTCTTAGGGGAGGCAGCATGGGGGCAGTGTGTTGTGTATTGTACAGTAATGCACAATGTCAGGCCCCCTGAGAACAGAGAAAGGCGTAGGGTAAGATGGGGAGGGGGGGGGGGGGGGGGGGTCAGGGAGACTCTAACCCTACATTGAGAGGATTAAGAGTTAGCCAATGCAGAGAGGTTAGCCGGGTAATGTGTGTTGAGTCTCTATCACGGCAGATACATATCTATAGCTTGACAATGATCCAGCCTGTGCTCTGAGGACCCATTGACCATAGTTAGTGTTTAGTTAGTTTATTAAAACATCCAGAGGTCTAGGACCTGTTCAAGAAATGTGGATTTATAAGAAGGTTCTGTTTGTTTCGTTTGGCGCATATTTCGTAACTGAGAGCTGACATTTTAGGATATCGAGAAACTGCGCATCTGCGATTTCACAAAATGGCGGATGATGTTGGGATGAGCACAGAAGGTATGTGTGCGAAGCTGAAGTAGGCCTGTGTTTCACAAAATGTCCGTATTTTAATGAATACAATATAATTATGATACTTCAAATAGTTCTTATTTTTCTGGTGAGCAGCCTAATCCACAGTAATCTTGTTACTTGTCTTTAGTTTGTCAAATGTATTTTTGGGATTATTGTGAAATTTTGTGTCAACTATCGTGACAGGCAGATATATTTTCAGGGCAATTTTCAAAGCTCCCTAAAATCACATTTGCCAGTAGAACAACTAAAAGTGTCAACTATTACTCATATAAATAATTGTTTTAAATTGTAGAATTTGGCGGCCATTGCTTCCCGTTTTCTCAAGTTAATTGAATATCTGTGTTTGACATTTTTGACATTAAATAGTGGACGTAATTCATTAGTATAGTTTAGAAGTCTCTAAGGCTTAAGAATGAGGGAATTTTACACGTTGGTAATTATTTACGGGTCTTGAACAAGGCTAATTTACAGTGTGGGCTGAGTTATTATACTGAAATATAGCTTCTAAGTCCATGTCCTTGACCACATTGAATATGAGCAGGGAGATGGCAACACTAAAAGACGAAAGGCCATTTCAACCGCACATTGTTAAATTCTCACTTAATTACCATCCACATTACTTTGTATTAGAAGAACAGGAAATTTATAGCAGTACTGTGCTCTTTAAAAAAAAAAGACAACGAAAAGCAATTAATGTTGAAGTCCTCTTCAACTGCTTTTGTTATCGTTTCCTGTTTAAGAAACTGCCAAGAGGTGGACTTAAAAAGTAAAATACTGTTAACAGTCATATTAATTGCGAGATGATTATTGCGAATCGTAAGCGGACGTAAAGGTTCAGTAGTTTACAATGATTTTTTTTAATTAAAAGGGATTTGCTTGATTGAAATGACTTATACATACCTTGTTAATGGGTTATCAAAATGAGCAGGCCTCTATGGTTGAATAGTGCATTGGAACTACTTCCCAAGATCATGAGTTGTGGAGACTTAAAATGGTGCCCTCTGGACTCACTAAAATGTCATATATTAAGGATTTAACATTTTGAGGTAGACAAATACATAATAAGAGTCAATTGACATTTAATTACGTTATATTTAACTATAGCATTCTATAATAAAAAAAATGTCAATCATTACAATGGTACGTAATGTACAAAAAAAAAGCCTGACTGTAACAACCTGGCAAAGAGCTAGCCACAATAGAGTCTCACTGACCACCACCCACTAACCAGGAAGTTTACTGGTGCGCTGAATCGTCACAACAACAAAAATAAAACTCTAACCATCAGCAGTGCCCCCAAAAAAACTGTACCGTGTGACGATCCACTTGAGTGTCCGATAATGTCCTCTCTCCTCGCAGCACGAACAATACTTTGGCAGTCTTTTGTGCAGGCCAGAGGCTCTGCCTGCCTGTCGTCTAATGCCTCTGTATGCCTGTACTCCTTCAACGGCCTGTCTGGGCTAGAGAGATAAGGGCAAAGTTGTGTTCTCAGAGAGGTAATACACCTGCAATCTGCAGCGGTGGGGCTGGGTGATGCTATCATTAAGGGAATATTTACCTCTCGCCGTGAAATGGAAGCCGGTCACGCAGCGTGTGGCGAGGGTAGGTGAGAGAGGGCCGTAGAGGCGACACGGTGGAGAGAGATTGACGCACACGCACACACACACACACACACACAGACACACACACACACACACACACACACACAGACACACACACACACACACACACACACACTGAATTGCCCTGAATGGCTGCTCTTAACATTTCAAATGTAAATATGAAAGCCGTTTCAGAATAGTTCACAAAGAAATAGCACTTGTTTGGTTTCAGTCTTTCAGTACCACAGATGAGACGTAGCGTAGTGGAAGTCGAGTGGACCTCTCTCTGCCTCCACTATGAACTGATTACAAACTGTTTGACATGTATTGATGTGAGACAGGATGTCTTCATCAAGAACTAGAGCAGAGTCCTTTCAGTTCTACAAGCTCTGGCTCTGTAGATTCACCGCAGTCAGATGAAGACCGCATACTGTTCTGCTTCGGTGTCCCAAGGGCCCGAAACTCGGCTATTCCTTTTCAAGACACTGTCAGACATACAGCGGATAGCGAAGGCTGTATCCCTGTAAGCCAATTACTGTGCTGACACCAGCGCTGTCCCCCAGCAGGACATAACATGGGGTGGTGGTACAGTATATATATTGCGTCCCTTGTATAGATTGTGTCCAATACTGCTAATACAGTAGGATGTTGATAAGTCATCAAACTGCTGCTCATCAGGACAGGTGCTGATGATGCCATTTAGTTTTCTGTTCTTATCAAAGAACTGCCAGGATATCAACCTCCCAAAATGGCAGTCATGTTGAATTTGATGAGAACATGGAACATGTGAGAGCAATTGCGTGGATTTGGATGGTCTAACCCAAGGGTTTTCAAATCTTACCCAGCGAGGTCCGGAGCCCGCTTGTTTTCTGTTCTACCTGATAATGAATTGCACCCACCTGGTGTCCCAGGTCTAAATCAGTCCCTGATTAGAGAGGAAGAATACCGCTGCGTTAGATGAAAAGGAAAGGCCATGGGATCACTTTTAGGAGGACTGGTAACAAGCTGGAGGCAAGCGACTCAGTGGGGAAGTCGGAACTACTTCTCACAAGTCACTCTGTGGAGGAATACGTTGTTTGTGTTCAGGTGTGATTGTGTCAAGCAGCCATTTTGTTTGTGGGGCCACAACAGCATCCAAGTCACCAAATCAACCCCTAGGAAAATGCAGTGGCACGATAGCGATTTTGCGGCGTCAGAGTTTTGTTCCGAAGGTTGTTTATAACTACCAAAACCGCCGACACATCACTTTGAGAGGCCGAGGCGCGCTAAATGGATTTTGGCTGTTTTTGTTTACAGATGTGCCGATTTAAAATTCATGAAAGCAAACAAACACTTAGTGCTGCTTTGCAGAGCCTCTTCATAGCGAAGATATTCCCCCATAACTCTAATATATCTCACACCCAATGTGAGACTAATGCTACTGTATAATGTATTCTAGTTGATTTCTTCTTTGTCTTGTGTACTTAAGCCGTTTGCCGCTGTGTATTTAGCTCAAACAGTAAATGGAAATTATAATATGATTCATCCTTCACTGTAGAGTTAAATGCCATGTGTTGTGTTCCTCTTACTAAACAACCACATAGGCCTACATCACAACATCAAGGCAGCTCGCTGTGTAAATTGTCCCAACTGGAAATTCATTGGACTTGTTTAACAGGTAGACCTTGAGGTGAGGGAAGCTTGATTAAAAACCCGGATAATGTGACTCTGGAAGTAGAAACTCATTTGACCCTTTGACTTGGCTGACTTGGCTCAGACAGGAAACGGCCCTCAACCTTCGGTTACCGTGTAGGAATTAGGCCCAGTCAACTCCACATCGAGACCCCATCTCAATGCTAAATGAGGTGCTCTGGGGGGTTGGTGGAGACTATCAAGCTTCGTAATGAGTCTGTGGCCTGTCATTCTTTTCACTGTTCCAGAATCAGTTTTGGATTGAACAACTTGGGGAAAGAAAAGGTTTGAAATGAAATGTGTAGCCTGAAAGCATTCAGAAATCCCAATCTGAATTTGTTTGATTAGTCATTTTGCTCCATAAAGGTCTAATTATTACAGCTGTAATCTTTAATCATCTTTTAATTCTGATATCATGTCGTCATTACTAGAGCAGCAGTAAAGCATTTCCCCCAATAGTTAAAGATAATTATTTTGGAAATGCTCAAAGCAGAAAATAAGTTTGAAGTGTTGTGATATTCATCTACCTTGCTTCTATTTCAAATGAGCTCACTCTGTTGTTCTCAAAGTAAAGAATCATCTTCTTTGGACGGTCTTTTCAAGTTTTCATTTGAACAAGTTTGAGAATGTTGCACTTTAGCTCTCTAAGGCAATCAGCACCATTCTGAACATAATCTATTTTCAATAATTGCATGCTGCACTTACACTGCGTCAGGCCGCCATGACAGTGTGCAATTAAACCTACAGTACGTGTTGCCCTGGTGAACGGATGCATTGGGCTGATTCAGTGAATTAAGGCCATCGCGTCGTTTTTTAAAAACATCTGGCACAATGAGGGAGGGAGAGGGGGGGGGGACTGGAAAGAATGAGAGGGAGAGATGAAGACTGGAAAGAGAGAGGAAAGAACGGGGAGAGAAGGAGGGTGAGACAGAGTAAGAGAAATAGAGAGGTTTGGGTTTTTGGTCAAGTTTCATCCACTCTCCTGAGGAGGATCATCAGCTCGAGCTGAAATCCCTCCATTACTAATGTGTGTACAGAACATATACAGGATGTAGGACCTGCGTGCTCAGTCATTTGCCCCGGATATCAAATGACGCAATTTCAGCGCAACGCAGAATTGTTTTATCTGGCTCTGTGGAGCGCTAGCCCTGCCTACCCCCGTTTGCTTTCACTTGTCTTTAAATAGGGTCAGCCTTGACTGGCTTCTAGACAGGACTGTCATGCCTTCTGAGAGCAAGACTGTATGCTGTACTCTCCCCACCAGAAAAATAAAATGGCCTCCGTTGTGTCTTGTAGATATAAACAGACGCAGTCAGACATCAGCTGTGCAAATAGATGGCATATGGGCACGGTTCACCACTGTATACATCACGTCACCTTACAGTACATTAGGGACTTAGTCTGAAAAGTTTGAGGGATGAATTTAAAGGAGGAGGGATGAGGGAAAGTATCGGCGTGCTTCTGAACGATCGGCGCTGGGAGAGAGGGAAAGAGGGATGCCGAGGCTGACAAAGTTCCGGAAGGAGGAGGAAGGAGAAGGGCGCTGACAGCCTCGTATGACGGAAGGTGTGGGTTGATCTCAGCTCCGTTTCTATGCTAAGAAGCTGCCAAACATTCACCTCTGACCTCAACGGCAATTTGTCATATCGGCCCTGACAGGCTGGAAGTTTCTAAAAAATGCCGGATGATGGGTGTTATTTGACAACCTATCATTTCGCTTCCCCAATGTCCCTTGCATCACGTTGAATGATGAAACTTTGCCAAAAGATCTGTTGTTTGCAGTAATCTGACACTCACGCTTACTTTTTGTCAATCTAGTCATGTTAATTTCAGACCTTCCTATCTTTGTGTCATAATAATCAATTTCATGTATGGTAAGGTAAAAATAGATTCAAGATGATTTACTTTAATAGTTGTAGACTAGTTGTACAGGCCCCAATGTTACGTTTTAGTTTTATCTATGCCAATCATGTTTAATTGAACTCTTTTAATGTTACATCTATGAACTGCAATGCATATGTAGACAATATGAACATGGCAGCATGCAGAGGCCGTGTTCAACTGCTCCAGCACCTATCAAACCACTGATTTAGAACCTTTCAGAATATTCCACTCCAATTTTAACCTTATAAAATCCCACTTGACATAAATAGCGAACGTCGTTCAGAAGAGCGTGTAGCTAACCAGAGATGCAACCGAGAGGTTTATAACGACGCCGTGACATTTGGGGGAAATGACAGGAACCTAATAAAACAAATGGGCGAGCCGGTGACAATCTGGTAATAAGATTGTTTTACCTCACTGCATCAGTGCCTTTGATACTGTCATAGTAAATCAGGGGCTGTGTCCCAAATGGCAACCTATTCCCTACATAGTGCACACATTTTGTCAAGAGCCCCATGAGTTACACTGTGTGCCCTGGGCCTGGTTTCCCTATAGCGATGGAATTTAGGCCTACGAGTGTTTTTAACGATGCATCTACGAAGGTTCTTAAGATGCTTTTGGGAAACTGGGCCCAGGTTAAAAGTAGAGCACTATAAAGGGAACAGGGTGCCATTTGGGACTCATCCTATACATAGTAAATCAGGGCTGTGTCCCAAATGGTATCCTATTCCCTACATATTGCACTACTTTTGTCAAGAGCCCTATGGGTTAACCTCTGGGTCCAGTTCAAAAGTAATGGACCATAAAGGGAATATTGTACCATTTGGGACGCATCCATAGTAAATCAGGATTGTGTTCTTGGCAGAGCGGCCATATTAACCCTTCTTTCATAGCACTGGGGGACTGAGAGAGAGAGAGAGCCTGGTCCCATTGCTGTTTCAGGGTACAAGTCACATCAAAGGACAAGGTCATTGGCCAGGCCCGGTGATTTAGGCTTAATTTAGTGCTAAAAGCAGAATGTGAAATGTCCCTTTAACGCCCCAGACATGATGTAAAAATCCCATCCAAAACCTTGCTTTAGCAGAGAAGCAGAAGGAAACTAAAAGAAAGGAGGAAAGGTATCTGAGTTGATGGGAAATCATGGATTTTGAATTGTATGTTTTAGTATGTTTTCCTGTCAAGTATAATACATGAATGCAATATCATTTTTAAGTACGAAGGAACCACATAATAATTTAAAAGTCATTTTCTTTGTTGGTAGTTTTAAGAGTTTGATTTATATTCACTTTGAGACTAATTGTTATAGATATAGAAATAAGTTATAATGTAATGTGTTGCGGTTCTGTTTTTGTTTTTGGAAAACAAAGGAAATTATATTGTAGTTTTACCTCGGTGTATGAAATGGGGTAGAAATGAAATGTTGTATATTAAAATAAAGTAATCTATTTGATGGAAATGTATAGTTTGATTATAAGAATCTTTATTCTCGTTACTTAATTGTCTCGTTTATTGAGAAGATACATTTTTTTAAGTATACATTTTTTCAGGATGTGGAGGTTTTTAAATCGTTTCGATAAAAGTAGCCTACATGTTTACACCTGCGTGGTCCTCTGCGAAATTAAAATCAATTACATTATTATTAATTTTAATTGTATTTTAGTTCACTCAATTTCACCTTTAACATATTGGTCCTTTTTTCAACTGTGAGCAGAGTGTCTAAGATGTATAGAATAATGCTTTTAAGATGGAGTGAGACGGTTTGATGGGCCAACCAGGGTAAGGGATCAGGAGCTGATGCAACTGCTGTAGGCCAAGACCAAAGTGACGGGCTCAGGAAGCGAGTGAAGCGGGGGACCGACACAAATCCATAATCGAAAATCAATAAGTGACGGAAAGCTTTGGCTAAGCGGGTAAAAGGAGGTTCAATGAAGACTGCACTACAGAGAGCACTGTTGTCCTGAACTGAGCTGTTGGGTGATGTTATACGTTACATACACCTTTTTTAAAGGCAGAAATGAACGACCTCTTTGTCCTATCAATCATAGTTCTATAGTCTCAGTAGATATAGATGTTTATGCAATATATATATTTATGTTTATATATACTGTATATATAATTGTACAATTTTAGTGCTTAATATGTTTTAGAAAGAGGATCAGTTGATATTCTGTTTTTGCCAGGTCCTTATATACTGTACACCTGGAACCCCCATTATATATTTTTTTAAACAATAGATTTTTCAGTTTTTATTGTTTATTTACATATATAGTTTGAGCTCCAGGTGTATAAACGAACCTCTATAAAACATGTTAAGTATCTCATTTAAATACATGACACTACTTGTTTAGTTTTAGGACAACACTGTGGGAGTAACAGAAAGAGAGGCAGACAGATGGACAAATAAGTTAACAAATAAGCAACTATCCTCTCAGCTACAGTAAAAAGGAGATTTTTATGGGCAGCCACGAGCCCATGTATGCCATCAAATGAGCTTTTTGTTTGTGTTGTCAGGTGCAGCTCCGAGGGGAGGCTTAACTTTGTCAATTAGTGCGCTAGCGATTTTTTAATTTTGTCTTCCCTACCTCAAATGTTGACCACGAGGGAAATGTAGAGGTTTAAAGAGTGTAACCAGCACGTTAATGTGCAAACTTAATTAAGGCAACTGTAGAAACCCATTATAGGTACCTTGGAATTAGCCAGTCAATCTTCAGCATCTAAATTGAATTTCTTAGCTTCGCAATGGTACCCAATGAGTCCCGTCTAGAGAGCCAACGGTGACCTCCTGGGTTCAATTTGGGAAGTGGTGAACACACATAAAAATGTACGCTTATATTAGCTACGATAGAGAAGTCAATTAAGAAACTGCTTCGGCAATCCAATTATATGTCTTTAGACAATTCCTCCCTCCCTTTTTTCCATAATGAAGAAAGTAAAAACACATGGGGGTTTTAAATGGGCTTTTATTTTTCTTCTGCCTTCATTTCACTGTCTTAAAGAGAAGGAGAAGACGTGTTATTGACTTTCAATTTAAATTAAAAGACTTCCTTCAATTCGATATCAAGGAATCTGGTCTGAGGAAAGCTAGAAGCTAGGGCCTAACCGTTTGCTATTAGATTAAGTCCAATAATGAGCAAAGTAATGGACACCTTGTTGAATCGCATTGTTCTCATTTATCGCCACGGTCACCGGAGACGAACACTCTTTGGCCGGTGCTCCCTGTAGAACTCTGAACCCTCAATTCAATTTCCAACCGTATTAAGCAAGGTCCAGTGGATAGAGATGTTTCTGGAGACAACCAGACAATATCTCCAATCTCCAATCTCCCAACCTTTCTTCACAGGCCCACCGTCACTCCGTCAACGTTATTACCATCGATCACAGCCTAAACCAACTTCATTAGGTGAGCCCGTCAAGACGTCATTTTAATTTCAGTGGCCAGGTAATTCAGTTTTACAGTCAAAGGCGTTGCGCTGGAGTGTCTGTTGTGTTGAGGAGCGCTTCTTCTCTAATGGAGTTAATGGGCCGTGATATTTATGTTTAGCTGCACATAGACAATGAAGTTGTAACAAGGGTGTGGTGTCATATGCGCCGTCACATTGTTCAACGCAAACTAGTTTGTGTCGGGGCAAGCATGATCGAGACAAGAGTAATTGAAATGCATAGGCCTGTTCCCTCGCTCTCCCTACACAAAGTGTGATGGGCATTGTTAAGTTTGTTCGATACGGCTAATATACTTGTTTGGATGAAGCCGTCTTGGAGATACCATGAAATCTCCATAGATTCTCTCCGATTTCTTAACAAGCTGATCGTTTTTGTTCTCTTTTAAAGTTGACTTTTTCATTGTCATACATTGGCCATACTTTTGACATTCTAAGATCTCTCCTGAAAAATCCTACTTGTATATGTGCAAGAGTAGTAGTGTTTTCATGATCAAAATATAACTGACTGTAGAATTGACTTGGAACAATTGACTGCATAGAAGTCAAGAGTGTCTCTTGCCAGAAATAGCTCAAAGAGAATGATGTGAATATAAATGTGCTTTGACAATGTAGTGTCAAAACTGTTAACATTGTTTCCCTCCATTTTGAAAATGAGAAAAACGATGGGGGGGGGGGGGGGGGGGGGGGGAATGACTGAAATACAAGCAGTGACCTGATTGGTTGTTGACTGACTGCATGCCAAATTTCTGACTGGTTAGAATGCCAACCAATCACTGCTTCATATTATTTTAAAAAGCTTTTTCTATTTGTCCTTCTCTCAAATCCCCTCAGCCCACCTCAATACTTCTGCTCCCACTCGGGTAGAAACACATCAACCAATAGAACGCGTGCAAATTCTACCACCAACCCCCCCCCCCCCCCCTTCTTTCCATCTCAATCTTAGAAATTGTTCCCCCAATCTAAATTCATGTTTCATTTTATTTGTTTGACTTTCCACAAATGATCCAGTCTGTTCCTCAGAACATCAACATTACATCATAATGACCGATGCATAAACAAGCAGCTTGCCATGACAACCTACCACTCATATCATGGTGACTCAAAGCTAGATAGCTCTAGAGCAATCCTTTAATATGAATGAAATCGATGTCAAATGAGAACTACCCATCTGTTTTGCTGTGAGACTAGGCCATTATCCCATCAGGCTGTGTTATTGCGCCAAGCTCCTAGTGCCATACGTACATCCTGTGCATGTGACATACATTTGACATATATTCTAGCCCATGCAGCTATCTGCTGGGGCGGACGGCTTCCTTCTGCATAGTCAGGGAACAGGGATGAGAGGGAATAATTGTCTTCTGAAAGGCTTTCCATAAAAATTAAAAAAATAACTTCTGAATAATCCCCGTCATTTTCCATATTTAGGGTAGCAGAGAGGAATGTATGCCAGGGAGTCGAGACGCCTGCAGTTGTGGGTGAATGTGTTGAGATGGGAGAGTAGGAGCTAAACCCTCCTTTGTAAAAACCCAACCAGGCTTCACCCACCCCATTTGAAAACCTATACACGCTTCAGTTGAAATGGTGTCAGAGAGATCTCTGCTCCAACCAGAAAGGGCTAAAACCAAATCCCAAAAGATCAGTGTGGAGAACCTTTTCCTGGCCGGCTTACTGTCATGGCCGTCATAGGGGTGTCCCCTTTTTCACTCACTGTACAGCGTGAAAATAGAACCGCTGCTATGTCAAAATGTGTAAACAGAGACGTTGCCACATCAATAGCTCCCGAAATCCCCTTGTGCATTTTACCTTCTCCGTCTGTGAGACAAAAAGAGGATATTTGCATGCCATGGGCACGGCAGTAGTCAGTATTCACAGCTGAATACTTGTTTATTCCATGTGTAACTCTGTGTTGTTGATTGTGACGCACTGCTTTGCTTTATCTTGGCCAGGTCGCAGTTGTAAATGACAACTTGTTCTCAACTAGCCTACCTGGTTAAATAAAGGTAAAATAAATAAAATAAAAATGTAAAAAGGAAGGATGGAAATGCCCCTTTTCCCTTTCCAAAGCTTTTATCCCTCCATCTTCATCCCTCCACCCACTCCCAGTCATTATATTCCTGCGTTTTATACTGGACAGTCCAATGAGATCCCTCCATCTTCATCCCTCCACCCACTCCCAGTCCTTATATTCCTGTGTTTTATACTGGACAGTCCAATGAGATCCCTCCATCTTCATCCCTCCACCCACTCCCAGTCCTTATATTCCTGTGTTTTATACTGGACAGTCCAATGAGATCCCTCCAACTAAACAAGGGAAGAGCAACGGCTCCAATCAATACCATTGTCTTTCATATGGAGATGTGTCACAGCAGGATGCTATAGGTAGAAATGCCCAGCCGTCCCTCCATTGGATTCCCTGCCAGAGCAGAGCACGATGACGACTAGGGGGATTTGCACAACACAGCTCTTTAACATTGTGTGTGTATTAAATAAAACAATCAAAAGTGAAGATTAGTTAAGTGTAGTCATGTAAATTATATAGTGATAGGGTTAACCGTATTGTTGAGAATGTACAAAAATATTGTTTGGTACATATTGCAAAAATATTAGTGCCAACTGCAAGATTACGGCTTACTTTTGACTGTTCCATTCTAATAAGTAGTTACATATGCAGTTGTTAACAGCATTGCAGTAGCATTGCTAAGCCCAGTGGTCTGATTATGAACGTAGAAATACACAAATTCCACAACAACCCTTAGGAAATGGAAAATGAGAGCACTGAAAAAATCCCCCAAAATGCTGCCAAAGTGCTGTATTTGCACAATCGCACGCTTACAAGTCGTGCTATTCTGTTAATGTCCTTTAGATGTTTTCCCTCTCAGTCCGTCGGAACACGGTTCTAAAAGAATCCCCATTAGATGATAAAGATGCTGTAGGGCTCCCTCATCCTGCCGTGCATTCACTCCTCCTGTTGCATTCTTCGACACAGAGCCTCTCTTCTTTCGTAAAAATGCTTTTTAAAGACATGAGAAAAACAACGAAGAAACAACAAGGACAACTCTTCCCACCACAAGGAGAGGAGGAGGAGGAGAGAGAGAGGAGGCTATCAGGAGGAGATTGGGTGATGAATTTAATTCTGCAAGTTCAGAGAGATTTCTTAGTTTGACATGCTCGGCGGGGGGGCTTTGAGAGCTTGGCAATGTCTCCAGCACTGCAAGCTTTGAAAATCTCTCCCCGGCAGCCCTAGCCTGGTATCAAAAGCCAAGGATAATGCTCCCTTCGAGGTAAAGCATCCTGGTGAATAGAACCTCCTAGCCTCCCTTTTATTTATTGGTTTGCGTTATATCAGAAAGCAGGGGAGATAATGCATGAAAGGCCCGGGAGAGATGAGACTGGGGGTGATTGGAAGAACGAACAAACAGGGTATATTTTGTTCCTCGTGCATTTCTGTATTCAGGAAGCATTGTTTGTTTCCTAACAAGTCTTTTGGTAGCTATGCTTATGATCTACTACTCCGACGTAAATCCCTTCTCTGTTGTTTGAACTCTATGATCATTGAAGTAGGCAGCCATATTGTACAGGTCTACATTGACCCTCCTTCTCACTTTGCGGGGCACCGTAGATGTTTGTCTTTTTGTCGTATTCTCCAGGTAACTAATTACCTGCCTACACATGATGTAAGCCCATTGTAATATTCCAAGGTAAAATTGTATGGAGGACATTTTTAGAGAATATACTGTACTGTGTGCAAATACTTGCACACCTACACGCGTGGATAAAAACCGACGCGCGCGCACACACACACACACACGTGTAGATAAAAACTCCCACACGCATGCACACACACACGGAAGCTCAGTCACTATCAGTTCAGCTAAAGCTACCCAATGCAACGTCAATGCCCTAGTAATGTGCTGGCTTTTGGAAACCAGGTATTGACACAATGCTATCTGTACACCTGCACAATAAACACACCTCCCATCTGAATATGTGAATGATATCCATTCGTTCACAAATAGATAGACTTTTTAGACGCTATTAACATCGTTTGAAATGATTGAGGGTGCTGCCATTTTTCAGTTTGTTCTTATTTAGCAAGTCTGAAACGGGTGAAATGCAACAAAATCAATTGTTGCTTTGAAAACAGAAATGTGCTTGTTTAAAGAGTTTGTTTTAGAGATGTTGGTATACTTGATTAAATATTCACTTCTGTTGAATCATAGCTACCGTATTATGTGGAAAAGGGATCTTCTGTTGAATCATAGCTACCGTATTATGTGGAAAAGGGATCTTCTGTTGAATCATAGCTACCGTATTATGTGGAAAAGGGATCTTCTGTTGAATCATAGCTACCGTATTATTTGTAAATGGAATCTTCTGTTGAATCAGTGTCAGAGTTGTGTGTATAGGTGGCAGGGAAGTCAGGTGCAGGAGAATCAAACTGAGTGTAATGGAGTTATTTAATAACAATAAACTAAACATACTCCAAACACTAAATGTAACAATAAACAAAGTGGGTACGACGACCCGTCGGGCACCAATACAAAAACAATACAACACTGAAATAAAAATCTCTGACAAAGACATGAGGGGAAACAGAGGGTTAAATACACAACAGGTAACGAATGGGATTGAAACCAGGTGTGTAGGAAGACAAGACAAAACCAATGGAAAATGAAAAATGGATCAATGAAGGCTAGAAGACCGGTGACGTCGACCGCCGAGCACCGCACGAACAAGGAGAGGCTTCGACTTCGCAGCGAGTCGACACCGGCCTCGGGGACGACCCGGAGGGCAAGATGCAGTGCGATCCGGATGGAGACGGTGGTGGAGACCTGTCTGGGCTTTCCACCGTAGTAGCACCAACGGAAACCCCTAAACACCTACCTGAACACTCTCGTGACCACCCCGTGAGAGCCCTCTGTGGCCAAGAAACAGTGGGGTTATAACAAGCTAACCAGGGTATGCCTAGCACCACAGAATACGCAGGAGAATCAATAAGGAAAAGACAAATTCTTTCCTTGTGACCCCCCCCCCCCCCCCCCCCCGCGTTACCATACAAAGGAGCGGTGGCCTCACTGATAAACCCTAATGGTCGATTATCTAAGGCATGAATGGGGAAAGGCATATCCACAGGAACTATGGGGATCCCTAAACTATGAGCTAAACTTTTATTAATGAAATTCCCAACCGTGCCTGAATCTACTAGTGCCTTATAGTGGGAACGCGGGGAAAATTCAGGAAAAGTGACAGAGACAAACAAATGTGCAACAGAGGGCTCTGGGTGAGAATGGTGCCTACTCACCTGGGGTGACGCCAGAGTGCCCTGCCTGCTGCCTTGATTCACAGAGGAACCAACCCGGCACCGACCGGCAGTGTGACCTCTGCAACCATATATGGTGCTCGAGCGAGAACCCCCTCTGGTCTCCCTGCGCACCATCCCTCCCAACTCCATAGGTTCAGGAGAGAGGGTGCGGGAGGATGGAACAACCAGACCCCGATCTAGACGCCCACGAGTAGCCAGCATGTTGTCCAGCCTGATGGACATGTCCACCAGCTGGTCGAAGGTGAGGGTGGTGTCTCTACAGGCCAGCTCCCGACGGACATCCTCGCGTAGACTACAGCGGTAATGGTCGATCAGGGCCCTGTCGCTCCATCCAGCGCCGGCAGCCAGGGTCCTAAACTCCAGAGCAAACTCCTGTGCGCTCCTCGTCTCCTGCCTCAGATGGTAGAGGCGCTCACCCGCCGCTCTGCCTTCAGGTGGGTGGTCGAATACTGTCCTGAAATGGCGGGTGAACTCCTCAAAATGGTCCAACGCCGCATCCTCTTCTCCACACACAGCAATGGCCCACTCCAGGGCTTTCCCGGTGAGGCACGAGACGAGGGCGTAACTCTTCTCACGGTCCGATGGAGCTGGTTGGATACAAGCTTAGTTTGAGGAGAAAACCCAGGCAGCCGGCAGTATCTCCGTCGTACCCCTTAGGCAGGGATAAATGGATCCTGCTGGGTTCAGGCGGGGAAAGGGCGCTCAGGGGAGACCCCGGTTGTGCTGGTGGAGGCAATGGAAAAACTCCCCGTCTCTCCCAGCGGTCCATATTCTGGACAACGAGATCCATGGCGGCGCTCAGATTGTCAATCATCTCCGTGTGTTCCATGACGCGCTCCTCCACCTCCATGGCCGGGGTAGCTTCTCCTGCTGACTTCATTTTCTGGTCAGAGATTCTGTCAGAGTCGTGTGTATACGTGGCAGGGAAGTCAGGTGCAGGAGAATCAACCTGAGTGAAATGGAGTTATTTAACTTGTTATGGCTGAGATCCCGTTACCGGGAGCGATATAACAACAACCAGTGATGGTACAGGGCTCCATATTCAAAAGAACAGAAATCTCATAATTAAAATTCCTCAGACATACATGTATCTTATATCATTTTCAAGGCAGTCTTGTTGTTAATCCCACCACAGTGTCTGATTTCAAATAGGATTTATGGGGAAAGCACCACAAACGATTGTTAGCTCACCAACAACTCACTAAAATACACAGCCAATTTTACCAGCCAAAGAGAGAGAGAAAAAGCACAGAGAGAAAATGAATACTAACCTTTGATAATCTTCATCAGATGACACTCATAGGACTTCATGTTAAACAATACATACATGTTTTGTTTGATAAATTTCATATTTATATCAGAAAATCTGAGTTTACATTGGAGCATTACATTCACTAGTTCCAAAAACATCCAGTGATTTTGGATAGCCACATCATTCAACCGAAATACTCATCATAAATGTAGATGATAATACAAGTTATACACATGGAATTATAGATATACCTCTCCTTAATGCAACCGCTGTGTCAGATTTCAAAAAAACTTTACGGAAAAAGAAACCCATGCAATGATCTCAGAACAAAAGTGAAATTAGCCGCCATGTTGGAGTCAACAGAAACCAGAAAATACATAAATGTTTCCTTACCTTTGATGAACTTCATCAGAATGCAGTCCTAGGAATCCCAGGTCCCCAATAAATGCTTGATTTGTTCAATAATGTCCATTATTTATGTCCAATTAGCTGCTTTGGTTAGCGTGTTTGGTAAACAATTCCAAAGTCACAAAGCGCGTCCACTATAACGTGACGAAATGTCCAAAAGTTCCGTAACAGTCAGTAGAAACATGTCAAACGATGTACTGAATCAATCTTTAGAATGTTGTTTACATATATCTTGAATAACGTTCCAACCGGAGAATTAGAATGACTTCAGATGACCGGTGGAACGCAGGTCCTTCACCTGTGAACGCGCATGGTGAAAGCATGGTCAACTCGTGGCAGTGGTGACTATTTCCTGTCTCATTCGACCCCCCTTCACATTAGAGTCATCAGACAAAGTTCTATTGACTGTTAACATCTAGTGGAAGGCGTAATTTCAATGAGAGCTTGGTTCTAAATCTGCCACCCCCAGAAAAAATCCAAACAGGAAGTGGAATTACTCAGGTTTTTGCCTGCAATATGAGTTCTGTTATACTCAGACATAATTCAAACAGTTTTAGAAACGTCAGTGTTTTTTCTATCCAATACTACTAATAATATGCATATATTAGCAGCTGAGACTGAGGAGCTGGCCGTTTACAATGGGCACTTTTTCATCCAAGCAACTCAATACTGCCCTTGCAGCCATAAAAAGTTAACATCAATAAACGAAAAATACTCCAAACACTAAATGTAACAATAAACAAAGTCGGTACGAGGTCCCGTCACGCACCAATACAACACTGAAATAACAAACAATCTCTGACAAAGACATGAGGGTTAAATACACAACAGGTAATGAATGGGATTGAAACCAGGTGTGTAGGAAGCCAAGACAAAATCAATGGAAAATGAAAAATGGAAAATGATGGCTAGAAGACTGGTGACGTCGACCGCCGAGCACCGCCCGAACAAGGAGAGGCTCCGACTTCGGCGGCTACCGTGAGGGGGCTGTTTGTAAAGGGAATCTGCTGTTGAATCATAGCTACCGTATTGTGTGTAAAAGGGATCTTCTGTTGAATCATAGCTACCGTATTATGTGTAAAAGGGATCTTCTGTTCAATCATAGCTACCGTATTATGTGTAAAAGGGATCTTCTGTTGAATCATAGCTACCTTTTTATGTGGAAAAGGGATCTTCTGTTGAATCATAGCTACTGTATTATGTTTAAAAGGGATCTTCTGTTGAATCATAGCTACTGTATTATGTGTAAAAGGGATCTTCTGTTGAATCATAGCTACCGTATTGTGTGTAAAAGGGATCTTCTGTTGAATCATAGCTACCGTATTATGTGTAAAAGGGATCTTCTGTTCAATCATAGCTACCGTATTATGTGTAAAAGGGATCTTCTGTTGAATCATAGCTACCTTTTTATGTGGAAAAGGGATCTTCTGTTGAATCATAGCTACTGTATTATGTTTAAAAGGGATATTCTGTTGAATCATAGCTACTGTATTATGTGTAAAAGGGATCTTCTGTTGAATCATAGCTACCGTATTATGTGGAAAAGGGATCTTCTGTTGAATCATAGCTACCGTATTATTTGTAAAAGGGATCTTCTGTTGAATCATAGCTACTGTATTATTTGTAAAAGGGATCTTCTGTTGAATAATAGCTACTGTATTATGTGTAAAAGGGATCTTCTGTTGAATCATAGCTACCGTATTATGTGTAAAAGGGATCTTCTTTGGAGAGTCTATTGGAATATTTCAGGAAACGGGTTGAGATGGTTGGACAGATATTAACTGAATATTTGAACACTGTACTAATATTTTATTAATGCTAAATCTTTCCTATATTTGTTTGAAACAAAACAGCTGCTCACTATACTATCTTCACCCAGTGAGACATGTATTTGTTTTAAACAGGACTTGGTGTAATATCACTCCATGTAATTGCTAAAGACTTTGCTTGTACAAAATGTGCCAAATTCTGTGTCTCTCATTGTAAAAAGTTTCCTCAATATGAAAGCACATTACTGTTTCAGGCCATGTCCCCTCTTTAAATGATTATCCTAAAGCACCTGCACTGTTTCATTGTTTATTTTCGGGGTGTTTTTTTGTCCCCCTTCTGTACTTTGTTTCACTGATTGGCTTTAACCCGAGGCGTCTCAGTGCCAGCGTCCCAAATGGCACCCTACTCCCTATGCACTAAATAGGAAATACGGTGCCATTTGGGACGTAGTCAATGAAACCAGACACTTTAAATGACAGGGGCGGCTGCTATCCTCTCTAACAAAAGCGCCACACACCCTCCCACACTTCCCCAGCCCCGAATCGTACCGCGGCTCGAACAAGCTAATTTCACTTCGTGATCCTTCGATTGTGGAAAGTCTCCTGCCTCATGCCCAAAGGCCATACCATCACAAGATATACACTCCCCACCAGTTATAAAGAAGGAAGGGAAGGAAAAAAAATCATGTAAATGGAAAGTGTCCTCTCCAAAACATCAAACAGCTGCAGGTGGATATCACAAGGCACTCAATTTACATCCAGTGATATGAGAGAAATCAGAGGGGCGTGTTGTCGATTTACCGTCAGCTTATCTTATCGTGGATCTCACACGTCACAGGCCTTGACCCGGCATGTAATGTTACAGAGGCTACAGTTCAAGAAAGGCACAGCCGTGACAACAGATCAACCTTGATGGTGAGACAACACACACGCTATCATTATGGAATCTATTTGAAATCCAGTTCATTTAACCTGAGCTCTGATCAAGGATCAGCCCCACCCTGTCCATTAAATTGTATACATTATGATCAAAAAGGCAGAATTGATCCTGGATCAGATCCCTGACACTTGTGAATATGGGCCCAGGTCTTTCTTCCCTTACCTGCAATCAGACTGTTTACTCACATACAGTTGAAGTCGGAAGTTTACATACGCTTTAGCCAAATACATTTAAACTCAGTTTTTCGCAATTCCTGACATTTAACCGTAGTAACATTTCCCTGTTTTGGTCATTTAGGATCACCACTTTGTTTTAAGAATGTGAAATGTCAGAATAATAGTAGAGAGAGTGATTTATTTCAGATTTGATTTCTTTCATCACATTTCCAGTGGGTCAGAAGTTTACATACACTAAATTAGTATTTGCTAGCATTGCCTTTAAATTGTTTAACTTGGGTTAAACGTTTCGGGTAGCCTTCCACAAGCTTCCCACAATAAGTTGGGGGAATTTTGTCACATTCCTCCTGACAGAGCTGGTGTAACTGAGTCAGGTTTGTAGGCCTCCTTGCTCGCACACGCTTTTTTATTCTGCCCACAAATTTTCTAGGGGATTGAAGTCAGGGCTTTGTGATGGCCACTCCAATACCTTGACTTTGTTGTCCTTAAGCCATTTTGCCACAACTTTGGAAGTATGCCGGGGGTCATTGTCCATTTGGAAGACCCATTTGTGACCAAGCTTTAACTTCCTGACTGATGCCTTGAGATGTTGCTTTAATATATCCATGTAATTTTCCTCTTCATGATGCCATCTATTTTGTGAAGTGCATCAGTCCCTCCTGCAGCAAAGCACCGCCACAACCTGATGCTGCCCTGCCCCATGCTTCACAGTTGGGATGGTGTTCTTCAGCTTGCAAGCGTTCCCCTTTTTCCTCCAAACATAATGATGGTCATTATGGCCAAACAGTTTTATTTTTGTTTCATCAGACCAGAGGACATGTCTCTAAAAAGTACGATCTTTGTCCCCATGTGCAGTTGCAAACCGTATTTATGAAAACCGTTTTTATGGCGGTTTTGGAGCAGTGGCTTCTTCCCTGCTGAGCAGCCTTTCAGGTTATGTCGATATAGGACTCATTTTACTGTGGAAATACTGTAGATACTTTTGTACCTGTTTCCTCCAGCATCTTCTTCACAAGGTCCTTTGCTGTTGTTCTAGGATTGATTTGCACTTTTCACACCAAAGTACGCTCATCTCTAGGAGACAGAACGCGTCTCCTTCCTGAGCGGGATGTCGGCTGCGTGGTCCCATGGTGTTTATACTTGCGTACTATTGTTTGTAAAGATGAACGTGGTACCTTCAGGCGTTTGGAAATTGCTCCCAATGATGAATCAGACTTGTGGAGGTCTACAATTTTTTTTCTGAGGTCTTTGTTGATTTCTTTAGATTTTCCTATGATGTCAAGCAAACAGGCACTGAGTTTGAAGGTAGGCCTTGAAATACATCCACAGGTACACCTCCAATTGACTCAAATTATGTCAATTAGCCTATCAGAAGCTTCTAAAGCCATGACATAATTTTCTGGAATTTTCCAAGCTGTTTAAAGGCACAGTCAACTTAGTGAATGTAAACTTCTGACCCACTGGAATTGTGATACAGTGAATTATAAGTGAAATCATCTGTCTGTAAACAATTGGTGGAAAAATTACTTGTGTCATGCACAAAATAGATGTCCTAACCGACTTTCCAAAACTATAGTTTGTTAACAAGAAATTTGTGGAGTGGTTGAAAAACGAGCTTTAATGACTCCAAACTAAGTGTATGTAAACTTCCAACTTCAACTGTACACATATCTGCCACCTGCATCCATCTGAAGGTGAATTTAAAGTACATCCCTGACATGTTGTTTTCTTTGGAAAGCCATGGCAGCTGTCGAGCTCTGCAGACGTTCTGCTCAGACCTTGACACGAGAGTGAAGGCCAAGACACTCAGAGACTCTAATTAAGACTGCTTAACGGGAAATCAGGTCCTTGTTTTGGAGGGAGGCCCAAGCTCATGAAGGTGTGTGTTTCTGTCTGTATGTCTGTCTGTGTGTGTGCGCGTGTGTGTGTGAGCGTGCGTGCGCATGCGTGTGTCTGTTTACACCAGACGAGTAAGGGGTCCACAGCTTGCTTTTCTTGCCGCAAGGCAATCTGCAACCAACACTAGCCCTCTGTCAGGTTTTAGCAAATCCACAGTGGTTACCAGATGATTGCACACAAAAGAGGTAGCTAAGCACTGCATGCTTATGGAACCAGACTGTGCAGGTGTTTCGGCTCAATCTCCCCATCGTCCTGTTACTATTAGGCCCAGCTGTCCACTGTCTAGCTGTTACTATTAGGCCTAGCTGTCCACTGTTTAGCTGTTACTATTAGGCCTAGCTGTCCACTGGCTAGATGTTACTATTAGGCCTAGCTGTCCACTGGCTAGCTGTTACTATTAGGCCTAGCTGTCCAATGGCTAGCTGTTACTATTAGGTCTATTTGTCCACTGTCTAGCTGTTACTATTAGACCTAGCTGTCCACTGGCTAGCTGTTACTGTTAGACCTAGCTGTCCACTGGCTAGCTGTTACTATTAGGCCTAGCTGTCCACTGGCTAGCTGTTACTGTTAGGTCTAGTTGTCCACTGTCTAGCTGTTACTATAAGACCAAGCTGTCCACTGTCTAGCTGTTAGGTCTAGTTGTCCACTGTCTAGCGGTTACTAATAGACCTAGCTGTCCCCTGGATAGCGGATACTATTAGGCCTAGCTGTCCAATGCCTAGCTGTTACTATTAGGTCTAGTTGTCCACTGTCTAGCTGTTACTATTAGGCCTAGCTGTCCAACGCCTAGCTGTTAATATTAGGTCTAGTTGTCCACTGTCTAGCTGTTACTATTAGGTCTAGTTGTCCACTGTGTAGCTGTTACTGTTAGGCCTAGCTGTCCACTGGCTAGCTGTTACTATTAGGCCTAGCTGTCCACTGGCTAGCTATTACTGTTAGATCTAGCTATCCACTGGCTAGCTGTTACTATTAGGTCTAGTTGTCCACTGTGTAGCTGTTACTGTTAGGCCTAGCTGTCCACTGGCTAGCTGTTACTATTAGGATCTAGCTGTCCACTGTCTAGCTGTTACTATTAGACCTAGCTGTCCACTGGCTAGCTGTTACTATTAGACGTAGCTGTCCACTGTCTAGCTGTTACTATTAGGACCTAACTGTCCACTGGCTAGCTGGTATATTAGGCCTAGCTGTCCAATCACTAGCTGTTACTATTAGACCTAGCTGTCCACTGGCTAGCTGTTACTGTTAGACCTAGCTGTCCACTGTCTAGCTGTTACTGTTAGACCTAGCTCTCCACTGGCTAGCTGTAGCTGTTAGACCAAGCTATCTACTGGCTAGCTGTTACCATTAGGCCTAGCTGTCCACTGTCTAGCTGTTACTATTAGACCTAGCTGTCCACTGGCTAGCTGTTACTGTTAGACCTAGCTGTCCACTGACTAGCTGTTACTATTAGGCCTAGCTGTCCCCTGGATAGCGGTTACTATTAAGCCTAGCTGTCCACTGTCTAATTGTTACTATAAGACCAAGCTGTCCCCTGGCTAGCGGTTATTAATAGACCTAGCTGTCCCCTGGATAGCGGATACTATTAGGCCTAGCTGTCCAATGCCTAGCTGTTACTATTAGGTCTAGTTGTCCACTGTCTAGCTGTTACTATTAGGTCTAGTTGTCCACTGTGTAGCTGTTACTGTTAGGCCTAGCTGTCCACTGGCTAGCTGTTACTATTAGGCCTAGCTGTCCACTGGCTAGCTGTTACTGTTAGACCTAGTTGTCCTCTGGCTAGCTGTTACTATTAGGATCTAGCTGTCCACTCGCTAGCTGTTACTTTTAGGCCTAGCTGTCCACTGGCTAGCTGTTTCTATTAGACCTAGTTGTTCACTGGCTAGCTGTTACTATTAGGCCTAGCTGTCCACTGGCTAGCTGTTACTGTTAGACCTAGCTGTCCACTGGCTAGCTGTTACTATTAGGATCTAGCTGTCCACTGTCTAGCTGTTACTATTAGGACTAGCTGTCCACTCGCTAGCTGTTACTATTAGGCCTAGCTGTCCACTGTCTAGCTGTTACTATTAGGACCTAACTGTCCACTGGCTAGCTGGTATATTAGACCTAGCTGTCCACTGTCTAGCTGTTACTGTTAGACCTAGCTCTCCACTGGCTAGCTGTTACTGTTAGACCAAGCTATCTACTGGCTAGCTGTTACCATTAGGCCTAGCTGTCTACGGTCTAGCTGTTCCTATTAGACCTAGCTGTTCACTGTCTAGCTGTTACTATTACGCCTAGCTGTCCACTCGCAAGCTGTTACTATTAGACCTAGCTGTCCACTGGCTAGCTGTTACTATTAGGCCTAGCTTTCCACTGGCTAGCTGTTACTGTTAGATCTAGCTGTCCACTGGCTAGCTGTTACTATTAGGCCTAGCTTTCCACTGGCTAGCTGTTACTGTTAGATCTAGCTGTCCACTGGCTAGCTGTTACTATTAAGCCTAGCTCTCCACTGTCTAGCTGTTACTATTAGGCCTAGCTGTCCAATGGCTAGCTGTTACTGTTCGACCTAGCTGTCCACTCGCTAGCTGTTACTGTTAGACCTAGCTGTCCACTGGCTAGCTGTTACTGTTAGACCTAGCTCTCCACTGGCTAGCTGTTACTGTTAGACCAAGCTATCTACTGGCTAGCTGTTACCATTAGGCCTAGCTGTCTACGGTCTAGCTGTTCCTATTAGACCTAGCTGTTCACTGTCTAGCTGTTACTATTAGGCCTAGCTGTTCACTGTCTAGCTGTTACTATTAGGCCTAGCTGTCCACTCGCAAGCTGTTACTATTAGACCTAGCTGTCCACTGGCTAGCTGTTACTATTAGGCCTAGCTTTCCACTGGCTAGCTGTTACTGTTAGATCTAGCTGTCCACTGGCTAGCTGTTACTATTAAGCCTAGCTCTCCACTGTCTAGCTGTTACTATTAGGCCTAGCTGTCCAATGGCTAGCTGTTACTGTTCGACCTAGCTGTCCACTCGCTAGCTGTTACCATTAGGCCTAGCTGTCCACTGTCTAGCTGTTCCTATTAGACCTAGCTGTTCACTGTCTAGCTGTTACTATTAGACCTAGCTGTCCACTCGCTAGCTGTTACTGTTAGACCTAGCTCTCCACTGGCTAGCTGTTACTGTTAGACCAAGCTATCTACTGGCTAGCTGTTACCATTAGGCCTAGCTGTCTACGGTCTAGCTGTTCCTATTAGACCTAGCTGTTCACTGTCTAGCTGTTACTATTAGGCCTAGCTGTCCACTCGCAAGCTGTTACTATTAGACCTAGCTGTCCACTGGCTAGCTGTTACTGTTAGATCTAGCTGTACACTGGCTAGCTGTTACTATTAAGCCTAGCTCTCCACTGTCTAGCTGTTACTATTAGGCCTAGCTGTCCAATGGCTAGCTGTTACTGTTCAACCTAGCTGTCCACTCGTTAGCTGTTACTATTAGACCTAGCTGTCCACTGGCTAGCTGTTACTGTTAGACCTAGCTGTCCACTGACTAGCTGTTACTATTATGCCTAGCTGTCCACTGTCTAGCTGTTACTATTAGGCCTAGCTGTCCACTGGCTAGCTGTTACTATTAGGTCTAGCTGTCCACTGTCTAGCTGTTACTATTAGGCCTAGCTGTCCACTGTCTAGCTGTTACAAATAGGACCTAGCTGTCCACTGTCTAGCTGTTACTATTAGACCTAGCTGTCCACTTGCTAGCTGTTACTTTTAGACCTAGCTGTCCACTGGCTAGCTGTTACTGTTAGACCTAGCTGTCCACTGCCTAGCTGTTACTGTTAGACCTAGCTGTCCACTGGCTAGTTGTTACTATTAGGCCTAGCTGTCTTCCTTCTAGCTGTTACTATAAGACCTAGCTTTTCACTGTTTAGCTGTTATATTAGGCCTAGCTGTCCACTCGCTAGCTGTTACTATTAGACCTAGCTGTCCACTGGACAGGTACTGTTAGACCTAGCTGTCCACTGGCTAGCTGTTACTATTAAGCCTAACTGTCCACTGTCTAGCTGTTACTATTAGACCTAGCTGTCCCCTGGCTAGCTGTTACTATTAGCTCTAGCTCTCCACTGTCTAGCTGTTAGTATTAGCTGTCCACTGTCTAGCTGTTACTATTATGCCTAGCTGTCCACTGTCTAGCTGTTACTATTAGGCCTAGCTGTCCACTGGCTAGCTGTTACTATTAGGTCTATCTGTCCACTGGCTAGCTGTTACTATTAGGCCTAGCTGTCCAATGGCTAGCTGCTACAAATAGGGCCTAGCTGTCCACTGTCTAGCTGTTACTATTAGACCTAGCTGTCCACTCGCTAGCTGTTACTGTTAGACCTAGCTGTCCACTGGCTAGTTGTTACTATTAGGCCTAGCTGTCTTCCTTCTAGCTGTTACTATAAGACCTAGCTTTTCACTTTTTAGCTGTTACTATTAGGCCTGGCTGTCCACTCGCTAGCTGTTACTATTAGACCTAGCTGTCCACTGGACAGGTACTGTTAGACCTAGCTGTCCACTGGCTAGCTGTTACTATTAGGATCTAGCTGTCCACTGTCTAGCTGTTACTATTAGGACTAGCTGTCCACTCGCTAGCTGTTACTATTAGGCCTAGCTGTCCACTGTCTAGCTGTTACTATTAGGACCTAACTGTCCACTGGCTAGCTGGTATATTAGACCTAGCTGTCCACTGTCTAGCTGTTACTGTTAGACCTAGCTCTCCACTGGCTAGCTGTTACTGTTAGACCAAGCTATCTACTGGCTAGCTGTTACCATTAGGCCTAGCTGTCTACGGTCTAGCTGTTCCTATTAGACCTAGCTGTTCACTGTCTAGCTGTTACTATTACGCCTAGCTGTCCACTCGCAAGCTGTTACTATTAGACCTAGCTGTCCACTGGCTAGCTGTTACTATTAGGCCTAGCTTTCCACTGGCTAGCTGTTACTGTTAGATCTAGCTGTCCACTGGCTAGCTGTTACTATTAGGCCTAGCTTTCCACTGGCTAGCTGTTACTGTTAGATCTAGCTGTCCACTGGCTAGCTGTTACTATTAAGCCTAGCTCTCCACTGTCTAGCTGTTACTATTAGGCCTAGCTGTCCAATGGCTAGCTGTTACTGTTCGACCTAGCTGTCCACTCGCTAGCTGTTACTGTTAGACCTAGCTGTCCACTGGCTAGCTGTTACTGTTAGACCTAGCTCTCCACTGGCTAGCTGTTACTGTTAGACCAAGCTATCTACTGGCTAGCTGTTACCATTAGGCCTAGCTGTCTACGGTCTAGCTGTTCCTATTAGACCTAGCTGTTCACTGTCTAGCTGTTACTATTAGGCCTAGCTGTTCACTGTCTAGCTGTTACTATTAGGCCTAGCTGTCCACTCGCAAGCTGTTACTATTAGACCTAGCTGTCCACTGGCTAGCTGTTACTATTAGGCCTAGCTTTCCACTGGCTAGCTGTTACTGTTAGATCTAGCTGTCCACTGGCTAGCTGTTACTATTAAGCCTAGCTCTCCACTGTCTAGCTGTTACTATTAGGCCTAGCTGTCCAATGGCTAGCTGTTACTGTTCGACCTAGCTGTCCACTCGCTAGCTGTTACCATTAGGCCTAGCTGTCCACTGTCTAGCTGTTCCTATTAGACCTAGCTGTTCACTGTCTAGCTGTTACTATTAGACCTAGCTGTCCACTCGCTAGCTGTTACTGTTAGACCTAGCTCTCCACTGGCTAGCTGTTACTGTTAGACCAAGCTATCTACTGGCTAGCTGTTACCATTAGGCCTAGCTGTCTACGGTCTAGCTGTTCCTATTAGACCTAGCTGTTCACTGTCTAGCTGTTACTATTAGGCCTAGCTGTCCACTCGCAAGCTGTTACTATTAGACCTAGCTGTCCACTGGCTAGCTGTTACTGTTAGATCTAGCTGTACACTGGCTAGCTGTTACTATTAAGCCTAGCTCTCCACTGTCTAGCTGTTACTATTAGGCCTAGCTGTCCAATGGCTAGCTGTTACTGTTCAACCTAGCTGTCCACTCGTTAGCTGTTACTATTAGACCTAGCTGTCCACTGGCTAGCTGTTACTGTTAGACCTAGCTGTCCACTGACTAGCTGTTACTATTATGCCTAGCTGTCCACTGTCTAGCTGTTACTATTAGGCCTAGCTGTCCACTGGCTAGCTGTTACTATTAGGTCTAGCTGTCCACTGTCTAGCTGTTACTATTAGGCCTAGCTGTCCACTGTCTAGCTGTTACAAATAGGACCTAGCTGTCCACTGTCTAGCTGTTACTATTAGACCTAGCTGTCCACTTGCTAGCTGTTACTTTTAGACCTAGCTGTCCACTGGCTAGCTGTTACTGTTAGACCTAGCTGTCCACTGCCTAGCTGTTACTGTTAGACCTAGCTGTCCACTGGCTAGTTGTTACTATTAGGCCTAGCTGTCTTCCTTCTAGCTGTTACTATAAGACCTAGCTTTTCACTGTTTAGCTGTTATATTAGGCCTAGCTGTCCACTCGCTAGCTGTTACTATTAGACCTAGCTGTCCACTGGACAGGTACTGTTAGACCTAGCTGTCCACTGGCTAGCTGTTACTATTAAGTCTAGCTGTCCACTGTCTAGCTGTTACTATTAGACCTAGCTGTCCCCTGGCTAGCTGTTACTATTAGCTCTAGCTCTCCACTGTCTAGCTGTTAGTATTAGCTGTCCACTGTCTAGCTGTTACTATTATGCCTAGCTGTCCACTGTCTAGCTGTTACTATTAGGCCTAGCTGTCCACTGGCTAGCTGTTACTATTAGGTCTATCTGTCCACTGGCTAGCTGTTACTATTAGGCCTAGCTGTCCAATGGCTAGCTGCTACAAATAGGGCCTAGCTGTCCACTGTCTAGCTGTTACTATTAGACCTAGCTGTCCACTCGCTAGCTGTTACTGTTAGACCTAGCTGTCCACTGGCTAGTTGTTACTATTAGGCCTAGCTGTCTTCCTTCTAGCTGTTACTATAAGACCTAGCTTTTCACTTTTTAGCTGTTACTATTAGGCCTAGCTGTCCACTTGCTAGCTGTTACTATTAGACCTAGCTGTCCACTGGACAGGTACTGTTAGACCTAGCTGTCCACTGGCTAGCTGTTACTATTAAGCCTAGCTGTCCACTGTCTAGCTGTTACTATTAGACCTAGCTGTCCACTGGCTAGCTGTTACTATTAGCTCTAGCTCTCCACTGTCTAGCTGTTAGTATTAGCTGTCCACTGTCTAGCTGTTAGTATTAGGCCTAGCTGTCCACTGTCTAGGTGTTACTATTCGGACCTAGCTGTCCACTGGCTAGCTGTTATATTAGGCCTAGCTGTCCACTCGCTAGCGGTTACTATTAGACCTAGCTGTCCCCTGGCTAGCGGTTACTATTAGACCTAGCTGTCCCCTGGCTAGCGGTTACTATTAGACCTAGCTGTCCCCTGGCTAGCGGTTACTATTAGACCTAGCTGTCCACTGGCTAGCTGTTACTATTAGACCTAGCTGTCCCCTGGCTAGCGGTTACTATTAGGCCTAGATGCTTCTTTTTGCTGTCACTTTCTTGCCCATGAGTCCCATCTGTTATTATATTTATATTACGCTTATATCCGTTAACTTTTCAGCTTCCGTTTGCTGTCACTGCCTAGCCTATGAGTCTCAATTGCTATATTAATATATTATTTTGCAGTCCGCCAGCTTCAGTAGGTATTTTCTGCAACTTGGCTGGCTGTCTGGAATCTACATGATAACAAATGATGATTGAGATTTTATTTGACAATTTAAAATGCATGAAGAAGCCATACCAGGCAACCAATAGCAAAATTGCAGAGATATGCACAGAGTGACGCTGTGGATTATCCTCAGAGATTTCTTCTGTTAGTGAGAGGTCAGGATGAAATGGGCTGTCTTTATCCTCTAATCTCTGCCAGCGAAGTGTTTATCTGTTTGGATTTAGACATGTTATCTTTGTCTCCATCTTGTCCTCTGTCGTTGTCTGCCGCTCCTATCCCCTTTTCCGTCTCATCTCTCTTTCGCTCTCCCTCTCCTTTCTCCCACTGTCACTTGCTCTCTCTCTCTCTCTCTCTCTCTCTCTCTCTCTCTCTCTCTCTCTCTCTCTCTCTCTCTCTCTCTCTCTTTCTTTCTTTCTTTCTTTCTTTCTTTCTTTCTTTCTTTCTTTCTTTCTTTCTTTCTTTCTTACTCTCTAGCTCTGTTTATTGGCATGACTTTTACAAGTAAATTCATCTTTCCCTCTGTGGAGCAATATTTTTCAAATAGCTCTAGGTTTTTGAAAGGTTAGGTGATGTATGCTGAACATCCCTTTGATTGCATCCTTTATTTAAGTCTACAGCCTATCGCTACTTGTGAGGTATGAGAATGCAATTCAGTTTGACAAACACCCTCCAGTACGGTGCCAGACACTGGCAGGGTCGCTGCCCCTCGGCATCTCTGCTGTCTCCTCTTGAAAGAGCTGTTTTTCAATAGTCGTCTGGAAGCAAAGTGTCCATTTAATGTCCCCATGTATTAAGTTGAAGAAAACAGGCTCACTAGGACGAGTAAAAGAATGCTGGACAATTTAAAGGACAGACCTCTAAGTAATGAGAAAAGGCATGCTGGGAAATACATCCAGGAACGCACCAAATCTGATATGTCCCATTAGCGCCATGGCAAAGTCTCTTTTTTATGGATCTGAAATAATATTTTTAAGTGTTTTCTATAAAGGCAAACAGAACCGCAATTAATCTGTCGCAGTTCATGGCCAATTGCCCACCGTGATTTAACGCTTGTTAGGAATTGGGCGCCACGATTTACGACGTGTTGTAAAGCTGATCCACAGGCCTTTGTGCCTTGGCAGGCACAGGAAAGAGGTCGGACTTCTTTGTACCAACAAAATATACTACATGGACAACGACCCAGAGATTTATATGATATTTTAACTCCGTTCTATACGGGCTACCCAGCCAGATGTATTGTCAATGGCTCAGGCTGGGAGGTGTATATGATATTTAACTCCCATGCTATTTTATATTTCACTTGACACCTATGCTGCCTACCCTGTCATGTTATCAATGGCTGAGCAACTGGGCAGACCGATTTTAGATTCAACAAGTGGAATTTATGCAGAGCCAATATGGCTGACATTCCATTGATATGGTTACCAGCTAATTGGCCGTCTCTGGTGTATGGCTGCCTGGGAACCAGAGGTCTGCACAGCCTCGCTCCCAGCCTCACTCGCTCTTACTGCCAGGTCATGGACCAGACCTGAGGATCTTGTGCTCATTTAACTGGACTCCCGTTGTTATGTACATTTTCTGAGGTCAGAAGAAAAGAACCCGGGTGAGAGGAAAAAATGGAACTGAGCGAGTGGAAAGTTGTTCACTCTCTAATCAACACCTTACGGTAGATGTTTACCTGGTTGGTGTTGGTTATTGATCCCCAACCCAACACTCAAAGAGAAAAATCAAACACATACTTGCCCAGACTTGTATTCAGGTCGGTGTAAACCTTCTTCTTTGTTTTCTTCTTATTCTTCTGCACCTGCTTCTTCTTTTTATATATATAATATCTACTTTTTTATTGATGCATTTTGTACATTTTTATTTATTTATTTTTTACATCAGCTAGGAATGGAGATAGTTTGGTAACACTGTCATCTATTTTCCTCTGAAATATCTCAACTCCACCATTATAAATATAGCACCACCGTCGCTCTCCTCAGACTGTGATGAGAAGATCAGTGACGTGCTTCTCCCAGTGTTGATGACTGAACGGTTGACATAAGAAGAGCCATTTCCCTAGGGACAGATCATTCATATTCCCTCCCTGTGTGCTGTGTGTGTGCCTCGTGCTGCCAGGTTAAAACTAATGAACATCCATCCCAGGTGATGAGTGGTGTACGGCTCTGGAGCACCGGGCGCTGCCTCGGTGTGTCAGTCACAACAAAATGTCAATCAGCGCACTTCATTAGCTAGGCCACATTAAGCCCGAACCGGACTCGTGGGTTGGGCACGTGTGTGCGCGTGTGTGTATGTGTGTGCAGTTGACAGCTTTTTTTCCTTGTGGTGGCGCTCTTCCTCATTATGGGAGAGAGTCATTGATGTAACTCCATCAGTTGCGGCATCTTCCTATAACTACAGTATGTGGCATTGAAACATCTTTAGTTATCATACTATCTTTGTTGTTCTTGTTTCTCTGGCTTTAAGCCCATACTGTCCCCAATTGTACAAATAGTTTTACAAGACAGTCTAGCTTTATATAGCCTTAAAAAAAAATAGAAAAATAGCTACATTGTCCACTGTAGCAAGACTATCATTCATCCAGGTTGCAGAACAAACATCAGTCTCTAAAGTATGTGATCCCAAGAATGTCACATTTACAGAGAGCGCAAATGTAGATTTGTCCTAAGGAATTACAACTCCCAACGCCGTGTAGAACTTGTCTCTCCCCTGTTATATAATGTAAAGAAAGACGGAGCAGTGTTGTTTCTGGCACTCCTCTTGTTCGCCTGTCGTCAGCATCACACCAATGTGCCTCTGTGCCTGAACTAAAAGCCTCCTCTACATGAGTGTGAGTGTGTTATCATGAACTGTATCTCCAAGGAAACATGGAGGAGGTTCTGTAATTGCTTTCATTTTCTGAGAGGAGAAGATGAAGGAGAAATTAAAGAAGGAAATCCCCCGTTCTTTTGAAAATTGAACAGGTGCAGAGGAGCTACTGGGTTACGCTCTCCTCCGTATCTGCAGGTCATTTGGCAAATTACTCCAATGACTTCCGCTGAAAACCTTTATTTATGTCATTTTCCCTCCCAGTGTCCTTGAACAGGTTAATATGCTGCAAGACCACATCCTCTTCAACGGCATACTATGCAACCTGTTGATGTAAATGTTTTATTCTTTCATAATTGGACATTTTTAAAGTAGATTACATTTGGGGGTTCAGTACTTATTGACGGGCCTTGATTGAGAGCTTCAGTCTAGGGTTTGGTTATATGTTTTTTTCGTGTACAACATCATTATCATCCCCATCGTCAACGTGATCATTATCACCACCCTCATCGTCGTCAGTACGCTTATCTCCGAAGATGCTGCTGTGAGAGGTAAAAAAAACACAACGATCCTCTGCTGATTGCATTGTTTTGATGCCCCGCCACTTGGTGTGGTGCCAGGAGCGGGGTGTTGTGACGGAGCAGCAGCTGACATCTGTTCTGCGGTGCGGCCCAGTCTCTGGAGCCTCAGCATGGGGTTCTTACACCCCACCATCTTAAACCCACCTCCCATATTACACACAGCCTCTCCCTCCTCCCCTCCGTTCTCTCCTCTCTCGGCTGTTCAAACACCCCCTGTACTCTACTCGAGGCGGCCACTTGTGCAAAGAGACACAGCGTTACGGCTTAATGATCTACTTTGTGCCTGAGTCGGAATATTTTCACATATTTCCTCCCGAAAGTTCTAGCAGCTTATTTCTCATCTGTTTTGTAGAGCCTGGGCTGGAAGTTGAGGGCTAAATGGCTTACCGTTTTGTAGAGCCTGGGCTGGAAGTTGAGGGCTAAATGGCTTACCGTTTTGTAGAGCCTGGGCTGGAAGTTGAGGGCTAAATGGCTTATCGTTTTGTAGAGCCTGGGCTGGAAGTTGAGGGCTAAATGGCTTACCGTTTTGTAGAGCCTGGGCTGGAAGTTGAGGGCTAAATGGCTTATCGTTTTGTAGAGCCTGGGCTGGAAGTTGAGGGCTAAATGGCTTACCGTTTTGTAGAGCCTGGGCTGGAAGTTGAGGGCTAAATGGCTTACCGTTTTGTAGAGCCTGGGCTGGAAGTTGAGGGCTAAATGACTTACCGTTTTGTACGTGCTTGCTGATGGCAAGGATGAAAGGGTTGACCAAACATGAAGAAAGAGTAGCACCTAGTGAACTGTCGTGGGTGTGGACAAGCTGATCTTCAGAGGTGGTTTGGCGGACACTGCTCGTATGATGAGCAACCTTGCCTGACACCTGAAGACTTGCATTAGCTTCCCATGCTAATGCCTAGGCTTTAGCTAAGGTGGCTAACGTGGTGTTAGGGTGTGCAGGAGGCCCAGGTTTGAAGCCAGTCAGTCACACAGACACCATCCACAGTTACAGGATAGTATGGCCTCACCCCATAGAACCCAGTCCGTCCCTCAGACACCATTCACAGTTACAGTATAGAATGGCCTCACCCCATAGAACACAGTCAGTCCCTCAGACACCATTCACAGTTACAGTATAGAATGGCCTCACCCCATAGAACCCAGTTAGTCCCTCAGACACCATCCACAGTTACAGGATAGTATGGCCTCACCCCATAGAACCCAGTTAGTCCCTCAGACACCATCCACAGTTACATTATAGAATGGCCTCACCCCACAGAACAGCATGTGGCTAAGCGAAACCTTCATGACAGTGACTGTATGGGCAGACCCATCATTCCCCTCTTTCTTCTCTCTATCCTCCTCTCTTCACATCTCTCTCCCTTTGACCCCTCTAAAGAACCATGAGACCGTAATGATTTTCCTCCCTTTGGTCTCCGAGGTAGATTTCATCCGAGGTGTTCTGCTGCTGAAAATCGATGCGGTCTAATCCTTTTTTCTTTCCCCCCCCCACCCGTTTACCCCCCTTTTGTGGTGGCGGCGGACGCACTCGCAGACAAAGGCACTGTTACGCCGGCGTGGCCGGGGGACGAAAAGAGTATATCACTAACGCCGGCTAAGTGCTTTAGCCATGGCTGTCAGGGAAATGGGCCCGTGGAACAAGCAGAAAGAGACAGGATGACAATAGCCACAACACGGACAAAAGGCCATTTTTATGTCATCATCACCGCTAGAGCCAGAGTGGAGTACAGTAGCTCTGAGGAATAGAAGCTAGTCTTCACTACTAGGCTTTTGTTCGAAGTAAAACCCCAAACTGTCCGTTGCCATAGCAATGTGTTATTTCAAACTGCCGTAACACTGGAGTGTTTCTTGAAAAAAGAAATAAAAGCTTCCCGATAATTCAGTACTCAAAGGACTGCCTAAATGGATACCACAGGCTTTGTGAACTTACTCTCATTTGCGAGACGTTTCGATGAAGAAAAAAACAATTTTATTTTCAACTTTGTGTTGTTCTCTTTTTTCAACCAGTAAAATCCACAAAAACATACAAATACATTCTGATAAAAACAAAGCACTTGATTTCAGTTTTTATATCATATTTATATCATATTTATATGTTTTAAAAAAATATCCCATTCACCTTAGAATGGCCACCCCATTAGGTATCATCCCTGGGTTTAGATATGTCGAAGCCTTGCAGTAGGTAGACTTATGCAAAGCCCTGCTGCCATAGCTTATTAATAACAGAAAGACGATATCCCTCCCCGATATCTCTGTTTCTACAGTCCGCCCATCAGGAGCCCTTTAAAGGTCGAAGGGTTACAGTAAATCCTACCATGTTATTGGAATATGGCTCTATGGCTCTCCTCCGCAATCGAAACTCAACAGAAATCTCCACCGACCTCCTCCTTTTCTCCCTGTCTTTCCCCCCCTGCCGCTGACAGCAGAGTCAATAAAACTGAAATAATCTCAACCTTGGAGAATACTTGTGGCACCGCACGCTTAATTATTTTTATTTGATTTCCCTTCTCCTGTCGTATGTTTGATTACTTCATAAAAACTATTGTAGGATGTTTGTCGAAGGATTAGGTCATTTGACTTTTCGAAAGGGGGATAGTTAATTATTCAATGGTATTGCAGCAGGCAAAGGCAAGTCTTATAGTGTTTGACAACATGAAAAACGAAGATAGAATAGACTGTAGTGTCAGGCCCTGATCTGTTTCACCTGTCTGGTGATTGTCTACACCCCCTCCAGGTGTCGCTTATTTTCCCCAGTGGATTTATCCCTGTTTCCCCTGTCTCTCTGGGTCAGTTCGTCTTGTATGTTTTTCAAGTCTACCAGCGTTTTCTCCCCCTTGCTCCTGCTTTCTATTTCTCTTTTACTAGTCCTCCCGGTTTTGACCCTTGCCTGTTCTGGACTCTGTACCCGCCTGCCTGACCACTCTGCCTGCCCTGAGACTGCCCGCCAACCTACACCTCTACACTACACCTCTGGATTACCAACCTTGATCTGTCTTCTACTTGCCCCTGTTGGAACATGAAATATTGTTTCGACAGTCTGCATCTGGGTCTTACTTTGATTCCTGATATGTAGATTAAGTGTTGGAGTTAGGTATGAGCTGTGGATAAAATGTTCCTTTGGGAGATTGCTCTCCACCCTGTTAATAGACTACATGGTAAACAAATATCTTTTTTAAACAGTGACTTAGCTTACACAACCTTGTTTCTATGGAGCTAAAAGACTATTACTTAAATACAATCTGCTGTCCCACATAAACATCAACCTAGGTTGTCTATCTCTGAAGAGTTACAAATGTGTCTATACACTACAAGTTCTCAGTTTCCCCTACTAGAAACTCCTAGGACTTAGAGACATAGCGAGTTCTTAAATGTCATGCAGGTAATGTACTACTAATGTTTGGTTGTTACTCTTAGAAAGGATCATTAAGAAGGAGCAAGATGGCCCAGTATTGTATTATTCCCAGTTGTTCTAACTAAAAGCTAATGGGCTCAGAGACAGAATGTAACATTGGGTAACTAGTATCTTTGCAGCACAGGGCTTTTTTATTGCACATCTTTGGCCTCCTAATGGGAAGCAGTTTAGTGGCTGTGTTTGAGCTCAGGGGCTTCAAAGGAGTGATAGCATGGAGTGATAGCCAAGAGGAATAGAATAGAAGGATAGCATGGAGGGGTAGCATGGAGGAATAGAATAGAATGATAGCATGGAGGGGTAGCATGGAGGAATAGAATAGAGGGATAGCATGGAGGGGTAGCATGGAGGAATAGAATAGAGGGATAGCATGGAGGAATAGAATAGAGGGATAGCATGGAGGAATGGAATAGAGGGATAGCATTGGAGGAATAGAATAGAGGGATAGCATGGAGGAATAGAATAGAGGGATAGCATGGAGGAATAGAATAGAGGGATAGCATGGAGGGATAGCATGGAGTGAGTGGGTTTGGCGACGAGTATGAAGCGATGGCCAACCAACGAGAGCGTACAGGTCGCAATGGTGGGTAGTGTATGGGGCTTTGGTGACAAAACGGATGGCACTGTGTTGAGTAGAGTGTTGGAGGCTATTTTATAGATGACAACACCAATGTCGAGGATCTATAGGATGGTCAGTTTTACGAGGGTATGTTTGGCAGCATGAGTGAAGGATATAGGAAACCAATTCTAGATTTAATTTTGGATTGGAGATGCTTAATGTGAGTCTGGAAGGAGAGTTTACAGTCTAATCAGACACCTAGGTATTTGTAGTTGTCCACGTATCCTAAGTCAGAGCTGTCCAGAGTAGTGATGCTGGACGGGTGAGCAGGTGCGGGCAGGGATCGGTTGAATAGCATGCATTTAGTTTTCCCTGCGTTTAAGAGCAGTTGGAGGCCACAGAAGGAGAGTTGTATGGCATTGAAGCTCGTCTGGAGGTTAGTTAACACAGTGTCCAAAGAGGGGCCAGAAGTATACAGAATGGTGTCGTTTGCGTAGAGGTGTACCAGAGAATCACCAGCAGCAAGAGCAACATGATTGATGTATACAGAGAAGAGGATTGAACCCTGTGGCACCCCCATAGCGACAGCCAGAGGTCCGGACAACAGGCCCTCCGATTTGACACACTGAACTCTATCAGAGAAGTAGTTGGTAAACCAGGCGAGGCAATCATTTCAGAAACCAAGGCTGTCGAGTCTGCCAATAAAAATGTGGTGATTGACAGAGTCAAAAGCCTTGGCCAGGTCGATGAATACGGCTGCACGGTAATGTCTCTTATCGATGGCGGTTATGATGTCGTTTAGGACCTTGAGTGTGGCTGAGGTACACCCATGACCAGCTCGGAAACCAGATTGCATAGCGAAGAAGGTACGGTGGGATTCGAAATGGTCGGTAATCTGTTTGTTATCTTGGCTTTCGAAGACCTTAGAGACAGGGTAGGATAGATATAGGTCTGTAGCAGTTTGGGTCTAGAGTGTCACCCCCTTTGAAGAGGGGGATGACCGCGGCAGCTTTCCAATCTTTGGGAATCTCAGACGATACAAAAGAGAGGTTGAACAGGCTAGTGATAGGGGTTGCAACAATTTCGGCACATCATTTTAGAAAGAGACGGTCCAGATTGTCTAGCCCTGCTGATTTGTAGGGGTCCAGATTTTGCAGCTCTTTCAGAACATCAGCTATCTGGATTTGGGTAAAGGAGAAATGGTGGGGGCTTTGGCGGGGTGCTGTGGAGGGTGCCGGGCAGTTGACCGGGGTAGGGGTAGCCAGGTGGAAAGCATGGCCAGCCGTAGAGAAATGCTTATTGAAATTCTCAATTATAGTGGATTTATCAGTGGTGACAGTGTTTCCTAGCTTCAGAGCAGTGGGCAGCTGGGAGGAGGTGCTCTTATTCTCCATGGACTTTACAGTGTCCCAGAACGTTTTTGAGTTAGTACTACAGGATGCGAATTTCTGTTTGAAAAAGCTAGCCTTAGCTTTCCTAACTGCCTGTGTATATTTGTTCCTAACTTCCCTGAAAAGTTGCATATCACGGGGGCTATTCGATGCTAATGCAGAACGCCACAGGATGTTTTTGTGCTGGTGAAGGACAGACAGGTCTGGAGTGAACCAAGGACTATCTCTATTCCTAGTTCTACATTTTTTTAATGGAGCATGCTTATTTAAGATGGTGAGGAAGGCAATTTTAAAGAATAGCCAGGCATCATCTACTGACAGGATGAGGTCGAGGTCATTACAGGATACCCCGGCCAGGTCAATTAGAAAGGCCTGCTCGCAGAAGTGTTTTAGGGAGCGTTTGACATTGATGAGGGGTGATCGTTTGATCACAGACCCATTACGAATGCAGGCAATGAGGCAGTGATCACTGAGATCTTGATTGAAAACAGCAGAGGTGTATTTGGAGGGCGAGTTAGTTAGGATGACATCTATGAGGGTGCCCGTGTTTACGGAGTTGGAGTTGTACCTGGAAGGTTCATTGATAATTTGTGTGAGATTGAGGGCATCAAGCTTGGATTGTAGGATGGCCGGGGTGTTAAGCATGTCCCAGTTTAGGTCACCTAGTAGCACGAGCTCAGATGATAATGTGGGGCAATCAATTCACATACTGTATGGTATCGAGGGCACAGTTGGGGGCAGAGGGAGGTCTATAGCAAGCGGCAACAGTGAGAGACTTGTTTCTGGAAAGGTGCATTTTTAGAAGTAGAAGCTCAAATTGTTTGGGTACAGACTTAGCCTGCAGAGTTCTGTATTACTTTCTATCTTTTCAGTAGATTGCAACACAGGGTAGGATCTATCTTGTCGGAAAATATTGTAGTTAGCGATGGAGATTTCAAGGTTTTTGGTGGTTTTCCTAAGCCAGGATTCAGACACGACTAAGACATCCTGGTTGGCAGAGTGTGCTAAAGCAGTGAGTAAAAACAACTTAAGGAGTAGGCTTTTAATGTTAACATGAATGAAACCAAGGCTTTTACAGTTACAGAAGTCAACAAATGAGAGTACCTGGGGAGTGGGAGTGGTCCTAGGTACTGCAGGACCTGGATTAACCTCTACCTCACCAGAGGAACAGAGGAGAAGTAGGATAAGGGTACGGCTAAAGGCTACACGAACTGGCTGTCTAGCACGTTCGGAACAGAGAGTAAAATGAGCAGGTTTCTGGGCACGATAGCATAGATTCAAGGCATAGTGTACAGACAAAGGTAAGGTAGGAAAGTGAGTACATTGGAGGTAAACCTAGGCATTGAGTAATGATGGGAGAGATATAGTCTCTAGAGACTGTTAAACCAGGTGATGTCATTGCATATTTAGGAGGTGGAACAACATGGTTGGGTAAGGCATATTGAGCAGGGCTAGAGGCTCTACAGTGAAATAAGACAGTAATCACTAACCAGGACAGTAATAGACGAGGCATATTGATATTAGAGCGAGGCATGCGTAGCCAAGTCAACATATGGGTCCACGGCGATTCTGACAGTTAGCAGGCCGATGCTAAACAAGCTAGCAGTTAGCAGACCGGGTTAGCAAGCAAGCAGTTAGTAGACCGAAGATAGCAATTTAGCCTTTGGGGAACGTCGCGATGGGGGTAAGTCTGTTTTTGCCTCTTTGTGCGGTGACGTCGATAGACCAGTCGTGGAATTAGTAGAGTTCCAGGTAGCTCTAGGTAGCTAGCAGGCCTAGCAGGTTAGCAGAATGGGCCTTCAGAGGGCGTCGCGCCTGAGGGACCTGTTGGAATCCTCGGGCAGGTTATGTCGGTATTCCAGTCTTAGAGGATTGGCGGGGTTCCGTGCTCCGTACCGGCAGTAGTAGGGGTCCGGATATTGTAGCCCAGGAGTGAGCCGGGAGATGGGTCTAGCATGGGCTAGCCCCAGGCTAGTTGGTCAGGACGGAAACGTTAGCCAGGAGTAGTCAACCCGGAATTGCGGTTAGCTAAGCTGTGATGATCTAGATGAAAAGGTTCAGAGTTTGTGATAGAAATTCGGGGATATGGAGTAAAAAAATAGGTCCGTTATGCTCAGGTTTGAAACGCGTTGTACGAACTGGCGAGAGCTTTCCGAGCTAAAGGTTAGTTGATGACCGCTAGCAGTGGTTAGCTGACTGATAGCTGGTAGCTTGTTAGCTAGCTAGCTTCAGTTTAGGTATTCCAGTTCGGAGGTAAATGGAAATACTTTAGGAAAAAAAAAAAAAGATCTACACCACATTGGGTGAGGTGGGTTGCAGGAGAGTATTTTGAAGTTAAGGTTTAGGAAAAATATTAAAAAGAAAGCGAAGAAAAAGCTATATACATGGGACGAGACAAGACAAAGACAAAGACTGACTGACTGCTACGCCATCTTGGATCTGGATGACCTTAGCCAAATACATTTAAACTCAGTTTTTCACAATTCCTGACATTTAATCCTAGACCTGTTTTAGGTCAGTTAGGATTACCACTTTATTTTAAGAATGTGAAATGTCAGAATAATAGTAGAGAGAATTATTTATTTCAGCTTTTATTTCTTTCATCACATCCCCAGTGGGTCAGAAGTTTACTTTACAACCAGCCGTACTGCTTCTTAACACAGCGCGCATCCAACCCGGAAGCCAGCCGCACCAATGTGTCGGAGGCTACACCGTGCACCTGGCAACTTTGGCTAGCGCGCACTGTGCCCGGCCCGCCACAGGAGTCGCTGGTGCGCGATGAGACAAGGAGATCCCTACCGACCAAGCCCTCCCTAACCCGGACGACGCTAGGCCAATTGTGCGTCGCCCCATGGACCTCCCGGTCGCGGTTACGACAGAGCCTGGGCGCGAACCCAGGGACTCTGATGGCACAGCTGGCGCTGCAGTACAGCGCCCTTAACCACTGCGCCACCCGGGAGGCCGTAGTCTGGCTTTTTAATGGCAATATTGTATCAGTCTTCCTTGCTGAGCGGCCTTTCAGGTTATGTCGATATCGGACTCGTTTTACTGTGGATATAGATACTTTTGTACCTGTTTCCTCCAGCATCTTCACAAGGTCCTTTGCTGTTGTTCTGGGATTGACTTGCACTATTCACACTAAAGTATGTTCATCTCTAGGAGACAGAACGCGTCTCCTTCCTGAGCGGTCCCATGGTGTTTATACTTGCGTACTAATTGTTTGTAAAGATGAATGTGGTACCTTCAGGCGTTTGGAAATTGCTCCCAAGGATGAACCAGACTTGCGGAGGTCTACAATTGTTTTTCTGAGGTCTTGGCTGATTTCTTTTGATTTTCCCATTATATCAAGCAAAGAGGCACTGAGTTTGAAGGTAGGCCTTGAACTACATCCACAGGTACACCTCCAATTGACTCAAATGATAAGTTAGCCTATCAGAAGCTTCTAAAAACCATGCTTAAAGCCAAGCTACTTGGTGTATGTCAACTTAGTGTATGTAAACTTCTGACCTACTGGAATTGTGATACAGTGAATTATAAATTAAATAATCCGTCAGTAAACAATTGTTGGAAAACTTACTTGTGTCATGCACAAAGTAGATGTCCTAAACGACTTGCCAAAACTATAGTTTGTTAACAAGAAATATGGTTGAAAAACGAATTTTAATGACTCCAACCTAAGTGGATGTAAACTTCCGACATTTTTCCATTGTTTTCTTTCTGTCACTTTCTGCTCTCGGACACAAGGCCTGCATGGCGGAGCAGTTCTCTGAGATAAGAGTTGCTTATCTGCAGCGGTGGTTGGTCGATTGTTTTGATGTAGCGTTATAATGGTGCCTCTTTTGATCAGGACGAGCCACTTTGAGGGGCCTAAGTACATCTAACATGCCCGGGCTTCTATCATCTGAAAGGTATGGCCGTGGCAGATAAGGGCCTGCCTCTGTTCTATTCGCCACGGTCCAACTATTACCTTTAACAGAGCTCACGGACGCTGAAAGACTGAAATCACACCTCCGGCATGTGTTGCGCTTCCTGATTCATTGTTGACCTTTACGGTTTAAATGTCTCCAGTCTTTTTCCTTTTTGACACATTGTTGAGGAAATGAAGAGGAAGAAAGAAAGAGAAGAGAGGGACAGACTGACGTCACCAATAACAAAGCAGGAAGAAAGAGAGGGACAGACTGACATCACCAATAACAAAGCAGGAAGAAAGAGAGGGACAGACTGAAATCACCAATAACAAAGCAGGAAGAAAGAGAGGGACAGACTGACGTCAGCAATAACAAAGCAGGAAGAAAGAGAGGGACAGACTGACATCACCAATATCAAAGCAGGAAGAAAGAGAGGGACAGACTTACGTCCCCAATAACAAAGCATGAAGAAAGAGAGGGACAGACTGACGTCACCACATTACAAAGCAGGAAGAAAGAGAGGGACAGACTGACGTTACCACTAACAAAGCAGGAAGAAAGAGAGGGACAGACTGACGTTACCACTAACAAAGCAGGAAGAAAGAGAGGGACAGACTGACGGTACCACTAACAAAGCAGGAAGAAAGAGAGGGACAGACTGACGTTACCGATAACAAAGCAGGAAGAAAGAGAGGGACAGACTGACGTTACCACTAACAAAGCAAGAAGAAAGAGAGGGACAGACTGACGTTACCGATAACAAAGCAAGAAGAAAGAGAGGGACAGACTGACGTCACCACATTACAAAGCAGGAAGAAAGAGAGGGACAGACTGACGTTACCACTAACAAAGCAGGAAGAAAGAGAGGGACAGACTGACGTTACCGATAACAAAGCAGGAAGAAAGAGAGGGACAGACTGACGTTACCGATAACAAAGCAGGAAGAAAGAGAGGGACAGACTGACGTTACCACTAACAAAGCAGGAAGAAAGAGAGGGACAGACTGACGTTACCGATAACAAAGCAGGAAGAAAGAGAGGGACAGACTGACGTTACCACTAACAAAGCAAGAAGAAAGAGAGGGACAGACTGACGTTACCGATAACAAAGCAAGAAGAAAGAGAGGGACAGACTGACGTTACCGATAACAAAGCAGGAAGAAAGAGAGGGACAGACTGACGTCACCGATAACAAAGCAGGAAGAAAGAGAGGGACAGACTGACGTCACCGATAACAAAGCAGGAAGAAAGAGAGGGACAGACTGATGTTACCAATAACAAAGCAGGAAGAAAGAGAGGGACAGACTGACGTTACCACTAACAAAGCAGGAAGAAAGAGAGGGACAGACTGACATCACCAATAACAAAGCAGGAAGAAAGAGGGACAGACTGGCGTCACCAATAACAAAGCAGGAAGAAAGAGAGGGACAGACTGACGTCACCAATAACAAAGCAGGAAGAAAGAGAGGGACAGACTGACGTCACCGATAACAAAGCAAGAAGAAAGAGAGGGACAGACTGACGTCACCGATAACAAAGCAGGAAGAAAGAGAGGGACAGACTGACGTCACCGATAACAAGGCAGGACGAAAGAGAGGGACAGACTGACGTCACCGATAACAAAGCAGGAAGAAAGAAAGGGACAGACTGACGTTACCACTAACAAAGCAAGAAGAAAGAGAGGGACAGACTGACGTTACCGATAGCAAAGCAAGAAGAAAGAGAGGGACAGACTGACGTCACCAATAACAAAGCAGGAAGAAAGAGAGGGACAGACTGACGTCACCGATAACAAAGCAGGAAGAAAGAGAGGGACAGACTGACGTCACCGATAACAAGGCAGGAAGAAAGAGAGGGACAGACTGACGTCACCGATAACAAAGCAGGAAGAAAGAAAGGGACAGACTGACGTCACCGATAACAAAGCAGGAAGAAAGAGAGGGACAGACTGATGTCACCAATAACAAAGCATGAAGAAAGAGAGGGACAGACTGACGTTACCGATAACAAAGCAGGAAGAAAGAGAGGGACAGACTGACGTTACCGATAACAAAGCAGGAAGAAAGAGAGGGACAGACTGACGTCACCGATAACAAAGCAGGAAGAAAGAGCGGGACAGACTGACTTCACCAATAACAAAGCAGGAAGAAAGAGCGGGACAGACTGACGTCACCAATAACAAAGCAGGAAGAAAGAGCGGGACAGACTGACTTCACCAATAACAAAGCAGGAAGAAAGAGCGGGACAGACTGACGTCACCAATAACAAAGCAGGAAGAAAGAGAGGGACAGACTGACGTTACCAATAACAAAGCAGGAAGAAAGAGAGTGACAGACTGATGTTACCAATAACAAAGTAGGAAGAAAGAGAGGGACAGACTGACGTTACCGATAACAAAGCATGAAGAAAGAGAGGGACAGACTGACGTTACCGATAACAAAGCAGGAAGAAAGAGAGGGACAGACTGACGTTACCGATAACAAAGCAGGAAGAAAGAGAGGGACAGACTGATGTTACCAATAACAAAGCAGGAAGAAAGAGAGGGACAGACTGACATTACCAATAACAAAGCAGGAAGAAAGAGAGGGACAGACTGATGTTACCAATAACAAAGCAGGAAGAAAGAGAGGGACAGACTGACATTACCAATAACAAAGCAGGGTGTGATATGTCAGCTTTAATTCACTGTTGTGTAGTGAGTGCTCTTCTAAGTTATTACACTGAAAATGTAAATCATGATGGGATATTTAAATCTCAATTTTTTATTTTATTTTATTGCTCCTCATCAGGAATATGTATTAAGTGTAGCTGTGTGGTTGTGTGTCCACCTGAAACATGGTATGTCCTCACTCTCGGCCCTCATCCCTTTAAACCAGTATGGTAGATTGTGGCACTTGGGGTGCTTTAAAAGACCCCTCCACTGGTGTTTAAAAAGACAGCCTAACCATCTAAGCCTTAAATTAAATTAGTCCAGACAGAAGACATTTTACAATCTCCGATGGCTCCATTGACTTTCAACAGCAATTTTCTTAGTGGGCTGTTCCGTGCTGTGGCATACAACCAGGGGCTTAGAATCTACTGTATACACTTTTTAACGACTGAAAAAACACACACACTTCTCCGTCCTTCTTCCTCATGTCAGATCTAATGCGATTGTGTCTGATGTATCCTCCAGCCTCCCTGTAGAGCTCTGGGATATCACTGCTACCAATCCCTAAGCACACTGGGCTCAGGCTTTGCCTTTGCAGACAGAAGTGTGGGAGAGACACTTACTGTAAGGAAGAAGTGAAAAATGTCGGCCATGCGTGAGATGAAAATGAATCTGTCAGTGGATGGAGAACGAAAAAGGACTACAGTAGGTTTTCTCTTCCTCTCTTTTTGTGCAAACGTGTAAGGTTTTCACGTCGCCATCAATCATCAGATGTGCTCCGGTTTGACCTTCCCCAGTATATTCTGTGGATGCGATTGATTCCAACACCTCACTCCTCAAAGCGGGACGCTCGTCCCGACTGCCTTTCCCTCAGAACTGACATTTGTGTCACACTTATTTAGGTCCTCTTGTCCTTCCTCCCTCTATTTCTGACTTTGTACCTATTTCTCTATATCCCTCTCGGCATCTCCCTCACCTCTCCCTCTTTCCCTTCCTCTCCTCCTCGGGAATTGTCTAATTGACCCCATTGTACTCCGGACCATTGGTGGCCATTTTGTTTTCCCTACTCAATGAGACACTATTTATAGACTGAGAAGCTATGTGCCTGCTGGTCCATTGTCGGCTTCCACTCTTACAGTAGCTCTCAGCTGCACCAGATGGTAATGGCTGTGCCGGGGCACGTTCTGGAGTGGGCCCTCAAGCAGGGAGATAGAGAACAAGCTGCTTGATTTAAAGATGCCATCTTAAACTTTCTCTATAGCTAATTCTTCTCAAGGCAGTCTACCGGCCTCCTTAGAGCAACATACTGATTATTGAAGTTATTTTTTATTGCAGTCTTTGGGCCTCCTCTTTAGTTTGTAAGCTAACCAGTGAGCATCCATTTTGTTTTGTAAAGTTGCCATAATGGAAAAAGTATAATACTATAATATGTATCTCTGTAGTTGCAGTAAATGCATGGAGGAAGTCTGGGGTAAAATGATGAATTGTTAGTTGAATGCATGGGTGATTGTGTGAGGCTTGGGCTCTACACAATGGAGAGGAGTCCGTTGATAATGGCAACACCAGCTGTGGACTTCGGCGAAGAAGCGATACATCATAATCATCCACTAACAGAACAGCATGTGAATCCAAGGATTATGTATTGTGCGGGGATCCAAGTGTGGGGTTGGTTTGCTCTGATTGGACTTTGTTTAGTTGTTTGAGAATGGATCTTATACGTGTGTGGTATTGTATTGCCCACCGGCTGAGGAGAAAGAGTGTTGTTGCCCTAACCCAGACTGACAAGGTGTGAACCAAAGGGTTCACTCCACAGCCATGCACCAGCTGAACCCATAAGAACACACACACACACACCATGGCAGCCTGACATGACTTCACCTCAAAAAGTTAACCAAAGAAGACTTTCTAGCAATGTTGCTGTGTGTATGTGTGTGTGTGTGTTCACACCATGCTAGGGAGGAATCAATATTTCACCTGTCGTAATGTTGCAGTGCCCAAAAAAAACAGTTGTGTGATCTGACATTGGTGTGTTGTTTTTCCCCATGCCAGGGGGAACACTGAGATCTAGCTTCTCATCAGATCTCCTGAAAGTGAGTAAATCAATATATTTTTCTACCTCTCCATATCACAGGTGTATTGTACATTATCCACATTGTGCTGCTGTTGTACAGTACTGTCAGAGCTTTGCTGTAGAAATAGAGGCTGAGCTGTGTGTGTGTGTGTGTGTGTGTGTGTGTGTGTGTGTGTGTGTGTGTGTTTTTGTGAGATTCCAACATCCCCATCAGCAAAGAGGCAAGCCGCGTGAGAGTGCTCCAACCGGGGCTACGTCGGCACATTGAATTGTGGGATAATGGCACCGTTGGGTAGAGCAGCTGTAGTGAGGCTAACTCCAATGGTGTCACGGTAACAGCTCTGACAGTGTCTGGCTAACAATCACTAAGTGTGGTCATGACTGACAACCCCTAGGGGCTCTGACTCTGTTCATGCTTTCTTTCTTGTGTGTGCTTTTAGTTCATACTCGCTTTTGTTGCTTTTGTTGTTGCTTTACGTTCGGTATTTGAATGTGTCGCGGTCTTTGTAAAGCTGTAGTTTTCTGACTTTATACCCTCAAACTGTTTTTTACCTCAGGAGAAGCTCTTTGATGATTTGTCACAGCAATCCACCTCTTGTATATCCGTGTTTGTTACAGTTTGTTAGCATTATGGGCTAACGTTAGCTCTCCGTTAGCTTGTGTTCATTCCTTCCTCCTTCCTGAGGTTTACAAATGTGGGCTCCATTGCACTGGGCAAGCTAAGGTATTTAAACAATTGTTACTATTTGAACCCTTGTGAATACATAATCATCTCTTCACATCATCCATTTCACAAAACACTTATGACAACAATAATCAGCTCGCGTTCCCTGGCCTCGACCTACCCAGAATGCATCGGTTACCTCTTAGTAGATGCCAACCACTCTAAGGCAAAGAGGGAAGGGAAGTGCTACATCACTACTGCCACCTGTGTCCCTGAGAAGTGGAGACAGTAATTACCAGCTGTTTGTGTGACTTACAGTACGACGACAGAGGGGCCTCGGTTAATGAGCGCCGGGGTTGAGAAGCAGACACCAGGCTGTAATTGGCCCATAAAGCCAAACAACATCTCATGTAAGATTATTATTCATAGATCACACACACAGAGTGAGAGGGAGGCATTATACGAACACGTCAACACCACTTCGATCCACGGCGTCAAATATCGTTCCAGCCCACACAGTCACAGACAGACGTGCATCATCGCCTGTCAATCTGAATCAACGGTGAGAATTAAGAGCGGTCACGTCGGGATCAGGATGGAGGAAGATAGAAACGCTCTGTGACCATGGTGACAAAGCATCTGCTGTTGTGGTTGTCACTGGCTGTTGGCTCTCTCTCTCTCTCTCTAGTGTTTGTGTGTGTGTGTGATAAAGATTGTGATATTCATAGCAAAAACCGAAATAATAGATACAATAAACATCCTCTTCAAGAATATCCCCATGTTTTCTCTGAGATTATACTTGGATGTATTTATATCAGCAAGTGCAATATGTATGCTGTACATTAATACCAGTGTAAAATACTTAAATATAAAACTTGAGTACTACTTCAGTAGTTTTTGGGGGTATCTGTAATTTACTATTTATATTTTTTGAGAACTTTCACTCTTACTCAATACATTTTCCCTGACACCCAAACGTACATTTTGAATGCTTAGCAGGACAGAAAATGGTCCAATTCACGCATTTATCAAGAGAACATCCCTGGTCATCTCTACTGCCTCTGATCTGGCAGACTCACGAAACACACATGCTTCGTTTGTAAATTATGTCTGAGTGTTGGAGTGCGCCCCTGGCTATACATAAATGTAAAAAACAAGAAAATGGTGCTTTTTGGTTTGCTTAATACAGTTGAAGTCAGAAGTTTACATACACTCAGGTTGGAGTCATTAATACTCCACAAATTTCTTGTTAACAAACTATAGTTTTGGCAAGTCAGTTAGGACATCTACTTTGTGCATGACACAAGTAATTTTTCCAGCAATTGTTTACAGACAGATTATTTCACTGTATCTCAATTCCAGTGTGTCAGAAGTTTACATACACTTAGTTGACTGTCCCTTTAAACAGCTCGGAAAATTCCAGAAAATGATGTCATAGCTTTAGAAGATTATGTTAGGCTAATTGATATCATTTGAGTCAATTGGAGGTGTACCTGTGGATGTATTTCAAGGCCAACCTTCAAACTCAGTCGCTCTTTGCTTGACATCATGGGAAAATCAAAAGAAATCAGCCAGATCTGTGCCTCGACACAATCCTGTCTCGTAGCTCTACGGACAATTACTTTGACCTCATGGCTTGGTTTTTGCTCTGACATGCACTGTCAACTGTGGGACCTTATATAGACAGGTGTGTGCCTTTCTAAATCATGCCCAATCAATTGAATTTACCAGAGGTGGACTCCAATCAAGTTGTAGAAACATCTCAAGGATGATCAATGGGAACAGGATGCACCTGAGCTTAATTTCGTGTCTCATAGCAAAGGGACTGAATACTCATGTTTTTTTTATTTGTAATACATTTGCAAAAATTTCAAAAAACCTGTTTTCGCTTTGTCATTATGGGGTATTGTGTGTAGTTTGAGGAACATTTAAAAATATATATATTTTAGAGTAAGGCATTTGGAACGTACCGGAATGTGGAAAAGTGAAAGGGTCTGAATACTTTCCGAATGCACTGTATCTTTACTTTTACTCAAGTATGACAATTGGGTACTTTTTCCACAACTGATTAATACATACCCAAGATATGCCTTTGTTGGGAATTCCAAGTGTGCTCCACTCATGAAGGGTTTTGGCTCTTCCCGGAAGGTAGCACCTATATGGAAGTAATCTTGTGAATTCCATCTATCAGATCTGAATCCTGCCCGTGAGGAAAACCATGGTAATTACAAAGCCACTTTGATCTTTCCAAGGTGTAGCTTCCCTATCGAAACTTGGCGAAAGGAGAGCCTCTCTCTTCCTAGTCATCGACTGTCTCTCTCTGTCTCGTTGTCTCTCTTTTCTGCTCTTGTTCGAGTGCATCCTTCCTGTCTAACCTTCATATGTGTCCAGTAGAGATTTGCCCTATTTTCTGGCATTTGGGTGAAAGTGTAGAAGCGGGTTTCTCTTTATGTCAATGAGTATTCTATTTTTCACTCTCTCTAACGATAGTGTGCCATTTGCCTTGTGGAACTCTGTAGAACAGGTGTCAAACTCATTCCACGGGGGCCGATTGTCTGTGGGTTTTTGCTCCTCCCTTGTACTTGATAGATGAATGAAGGTCACTAATTAGTGAGGAACTCCCCTCACCTAGGTGTCTATGTCTTAATTGAAAGGAAAAAACTAAAACCAGCAGCCCTCCTTGGAATGAGTTTGACACCAATGCTGTAGAACCATATGAGCTCACAACCACTTCCTTGTGTGGTGCTTCTGGAGGAATCAAAGAACCAGGCAGCCTATGGTGAACCTTAGGCCCTTGAAGGTAAATGCCCCACATGCATGAACACCACCGTTCTGATCTCACTACAGTCGATCTGTTGGCAGGTGAAGCCCTTCCACCTTCACAGTAATGTTGTGCCAATGACCCCAGAACAGTTTTACAGTAACTCAATTAGGAGGTATATAGCAGGCAGGTTAATTCATTTCAATGGGGAACCACATTATCATTGACGACAGTAAGTGGCTAATTGGCAAGTTCATTAGTTCTAATGAAGTTTGGATCGATAAATATTGCATAAAGCTTCAATGAAGTCCTCCGTAACAGATGGCCTATACACCGCACCTCAGTCACCCTGGCTAAGAATAAGACTGGGCCTACCTACACACTCTGGAAGGAAAAAGAGCTATTAAGCTATTTAGGAGATTTAGCTGTGCATAATTCAAAGACCCAAACCAATAAACCCAATATAAAGGACCTGATTTTAATACACCTCTTAATGAAGACTCTTCACGTTAATAGCGGCATCATTTAACCAGCCCGGGAAGAAAACTAAGTTAGAATGAAAATGACCATCACACTTTATTTTCCTCAACATAGTTTGCCTGTGAAAGCATCTCCCATCTCCCTAAATAACCCCGCCCCCCGCTCCCCTGCTGCGAAGCGTTTCAGGGAAGCGCTCTGCGTCGACAAGTTAATAATATATTGCAATTTGTTAATTAAGGGCGAAATGTCTTGTGCTTTCCCAATACAAATGAATCATTGAAATGAACAGAGAGAGGGGGCCTCGTCTGTACCATAATGACATAAAAGAGGCATGCTGTTTGATGGGCTGTTCAGGGGAGACTAACCGGTGCCTGTGAGGAGAGGAAATCAATAAAGGTTGGGTGGGGAGCGCTCAGGTCTTCTGACGGGGAGGAGAGCTTCCTCTCTGTTTGTGTTTGTGTGTGTGTGTGGGGGGGGGGGGGTTCTCTGTCTGTCTGTCTGTCTATCATGCTGTCTCCCGAAAGCATCATTTCAACAGTGAAGACATGGCAGTGCCCAGGTTCATTTTCACTCTTTTACCCCATCTCTCTCCCTCCTTCCCTCCTCTGCCTCCTTGCTCTTCCCTTCCTTCAGCCTCTCTCTTTATCTCCTCTCTTTTCATCCCAATGTGACATTGTTTATTGCGACCCACCTGGCTGAGAGAGAGAGAGGACTGTGTCTGAAGAGCTTTTAGTTATGGTGTTGTGTTGTGTTCTGAGGTACTGTTGTCTGTACTGTGTACCATAGTGTGGTGCTGTGCTGACGAAAACCCCAAAGACAAACAAGCCCAATCTGCATTCATTACCTTTCGTCATTGTATTACATCTATAATAATTGGATTTAAAATGTTGTTCCTCATTATTTGTTTTCCCTCTCATCCACAGTTTGATTAATATATTTATTTATTTGAGGAAAGAGAGAAAGAGGAGAATGGAGGGATAGAGAGAGGTTCAAAGATGGAGGGATGCGGGTGGCTCGCTGGGTAGAGCAGCAGGAGGCGAGGCTCAGAGCCTGCAGCTAGAGAGAGACTGATAAAGACTTACTCAAAGCAAATCTTTGTCCTCCACCAACTTTGGGCCTTGGCTCAATATGAAAGCAGGCAGGAGCCATTTCATGGGAGAAATACTAATGACGGCGTCAAGCGAGAGAGAGGGAGATGCATTTGAGAAGGCCATAGAGAAAATGGATACTCTAGTTGCATTCCGATTCTCTACCGTTCACCCAGAAGTGTACACTCGTTCACGTCCACACATGCAAGCATGTCTGACGGGCATTTTCTTTGCTATATTCCTTGTAAATCCATGTGAGGAGTGCATGGACACACGTTTTGGTAAAAGGTTAGAAAATGGAGCTTCAAGCAGTCTTGGAAGTGAAGGTGGACTTACACTATCAGACCTGCATTCAAATATTAAAGCTTTTTTTACTCCCAGATGGGCGGGGTTTGTACTTTTGGAACTATTCCATTGGTTCCAATGCTTCAGGCTAGCTCAATCACGTGCAGCTATTTAAAATAATACTAATTCTATGTCAACCTAGGTCTGACAGCCATAGAGAATAAGCCTCTTTGCACTTTCTCTCAACAAAAGACAAGGCAAGGGCCAAAAGCTAATTATTACAAGGCACACACGTTCATTAGTCTTTTAAAGCAGTCATAAACGCAACAAAAACTCTTCTTGAGGGGATCCTAATTTAATTCAACCGCGAGACTGGACAAGCTGCATTGATTACACAAGTGATGTTCCCACTGGCATCGCTTTCTCATTTTGAACAGTGGCCTGCCATTCATTTAAACCTTTCCCATTTGTCTTGGTGAACGGCTTTTTGTTTGTTTCCTGCTTTATTAAAGATGCTTATTCTGTTCACGCTTCACCTATTCACACATCGAGCTGTGAGTTGACTCTGGTGTGCGTGTGAATAAGTGTGTGTGAATAGTACATGTAAACAGGGCTAGGAAGATACCCATATTTCTTCATCATGATATGTTCACTGGGTACATTCTGCACAGAGAGTTCCTCTGACCCAACATACTCTCCTAGACTGAGGCCTGAGCACGGCACAAAAAGCCCTCCCTCCCTCTCCCACTTTTTCTTTCCATCCCAAACTTTTTTTGTAGCGAGTCATTCCGTTGGCATTGTAGCAGAAGCAGCGGTCGCCCTCCCGGTGGCATCTCATTGGCTCGCTCTCCAGGGGCCCAGCAGTCGAGCGGCATCTCATTGGCTCTCTCTCCGGGCACACAGCGCCCCCCCCCCCCCCCCCCCCCCCCCCCACACTTTTCTATTTTCATTGTTCCCTCTCCTTCAAAGACCCAGCCCCCGCGAATGCCAACTAGCCTGCCAAACCAATCTCCTGGGGTGATGTTAGCGCGCTACGCTAGCTGCTACACTAGCTATTCCCAGCTAGCCCCAGTGGTGGCTACTCACTGTTGAATGTTAGTGTTTCCCCCTCCCTCCAACTCAACTCAACTGAACTGGAGCCCCCTGCCGCGATGCAAAGGCCTGGGTGACACAGTACGCTTCAGAGGGTTGACACTTTGATATACGCTGTGGAGCTGCTGAGGGTTGCTCCACAGAGCAGGACAAGGACAGTGGGCAGGCACAGTCTGGAGTGGATTGTGTGTACACACTATGCATGCATGCACTTAGACACGCATACAAACCCACACTGAGAGGCCCAGCATGCAGCGTGGATTATAGTGTGCCGGTGCTTTTGGACAGACTATCTTACCATGCAGATGATGTGGATAGCATATTGATTATTTATTTTTATTAGATTTGATTTGATTTGTATATGGAAACATGAACATTATGAGTTGACAAGCAGTGATGTTTTCCACCTCATCTCTCGGTGTTGGGTGTTTCACTTAATCCGTTAATTAACCGTAATGTTTCTAATAAGTTCATCTCTGGCCACTTCGTCAATAAACCTGTAGTTATGGTAACAACAACCTAACAAATGTACCACCTTTCCCTCTGACAAAGACGTAAACCTCCTAAAAGATGTCCAGTGGCTGATATCGTTACTAACATCTACCTTTCCCTCTGACAAAGACGTAAACCTCCTAAAAGACGTCCAGTGGCTGATATCATTACTAACATCTACATTTCCCTCTGACAAAGACGTAAACCTCCTAAAAGACGTCCAGTGGCTGATATCGTTACTAACATCTACATTTCCATCTTCCCAAGACGTAAACCTCCTAGGATAATACACTGGCAGACAGCTAATATCAGTGGAATATAATGCTAAACCTATACTTGTGGTACAACAAACATAACCAACCTCGACATCCTGTCTGTTATTTTTTACAAAGACATAAACCTGTCAGGAAGCTAATTCAGCTGACTCGAATTCTCCTCTGTGCTCTGTGGTTTGTTTAATGCCAGTCCAAATCAATGCTATTGATCCAGCCCAGCCTTTCTTTATCATATGCAGTGTTTACACATTGCCAATTAGATGGCCGTTTGTCATAAATTGACAGGTACAGTAATGATAGCTCTGTGTCATATTTTTACAGAGCCATTGATTAAAACATCACCGCCCTTAATTGAGTATAGGGATCGATCGGTGGAACTGCACTGCGCACGCACGCACTCACACACACACACACTCACCAAATGTATGTGGTGCCACAGGTCACTGGCGTTATTCCATGAAAAAGTACCTGTCCTTTCTGGAGCCTTGAGGTGTAGCTCAGGCGTATTGACGCAGACAAAGTCTAGGCCTGACACAGGAAGGGCATGTAAATATCAGCTAGAGATACTGTAAAATCCTTGAGAGCAACACACGAAAGCTACAACGAGTGAGGTGACTTAGTGTATAGATACAGTCAATATGCTAATGTTTGCTAGCTGTCAAGGTCATGGACAAGGTTGGGTTGCTCAGTGTTTATCCTGACTGCTTCATGACCTGAACCAGTGAGAACTCTGGGGCCTAGTTGTACTGTAGAATACATGTGGGTCATAGGGTCAGGACAAACTACTAGCTCTAGTTATAGGACATGGTGGATGTCTTAAAACTACTGGCTCTAGTCATAGGACATGGTGGATGTCTTAAAACTACTGGCTCTAGTCATAGGTCATGGTGGATGTCTTAAAACTACTGGCTCTAGTCATAGGACGTGGTGGATGTCTTTAAAACTACTGGCTCTAGTCATAGGACGTGGTGGATGTCTTAAAACTACTGGCTCTAGTCATAGGACGTGGTGGATGTCTTTAAAACTACTGGCTCTAGTCATAGGACGTGGTGGATGTCTTAAAACTACTGGCTCTAGTCATAGGACGTGGTGGATGTCTTAAAACTTCTGGCTCTAGTCATAGGACGTGGTGGATGTCTTAAAACTACTGGCTCTAGTTATAGGACGTGGTGGATGTCTTAAAACTACTGTCTCTAGTCATAGGACGTGGTGGATGTCTTAAAACTACTGGCTCTAGTCATAGGACGTGGTGGATGTCTTTAAAACTACTGGCTCTAGTCATAGGACGTGGTGGATGTCTTAAAACTACTGGCTCTAGTCATAGGACGTGGTGGATGTCTTAAAACTACTGGCTCTAGTCATAGGACGTGGAGGATGTCTTAAAACTACTGGCTCTAGTTATAGGACGTGGTGGATGTCTTAAAACTACTGGCTCTAGTCATAGGACGTGGTGGATGTCTTTAAAACTACTGGCTCTAGTTATAGGACATGGAGGATGTCTTAAAACTACTGGCTCTAGTCATAGGACGTGGTGGATGTCTTAAAACTACTGGCTCTAGTCATAGGACGTGGTGGATGTCTTTAAAACTACTGGCTCTAGTCATAGGACGTGGTGGATGTCTTAAAACTACTGGCTCTAGTCATAGGACGTGGTGGATGTCTTAAAACTACTGGCTCTAGTCATAGGACGTGGTGGATGTCTTAAAACTACTGGCTCTAGTCATAGGACGTGGTGGATGTCTTTAAAACTACTGGCTCTAGTTATAGGACATGGAGGATGTCTTAAAACTACTGGCTCTAGTCATAGGACGTGGTGGATGTCTTAATACTACTTGCTCTAGTTATAGGACATGGAGGATGTCTTAATACTACTGGCTCTAGTTATAGGACATGGAGGATGTCTTAATACTACTTGCTCTAGTTATAGGACATGGAGGATGTCTTAATACTACTTGCTCTAGTTATAGGACATGGAGGATGTCTTAATACTACTTGCTCTAGTTATAGGACATGGAGGATGTCTTAATACTACTTGCTCTAGTTATAGGACATGGAGGATGTCTTAATACTACTTGCTCTAGTTATAGGACATGGAGGATGTCTTAATACTACTGGCTCTAGTTATAGGACATGGTTGATTTTTTTTTAAATATATTATTTTTATTTAACCTATATTGAACTAGGCAAGTCAGTTAACAACCCGGCCAAATCCTAACCCGGTCCATCCTGGGCCAATTATGCGCCTCCCTTAGGGACTCCCAATCCTGGCCGGTTGTGATACAACCTGGAATTGAACCAGTGCCTGTACTGATGCCGCTAGCATTGAGATACAGTGCTTAGACCGCATCTCAGTGCTAGATGCGTCACTACAGACCCTGGTTCGATTCCAGGGTCTTAAATCTACTGGCTCTAGTCATAGGACAGTTTCTGTGGAAATAGGAAAGGTGTTACCGGGCAGGCCAGGAACAGAGGCAATGCCACATGGCGACCAGTGACTCACCACTCACCGGCTTAACCAACGGCAGTTCCCCGCTCGCTGTGGGCAGCCAATTAGAGCCAGCAAGGTTCCGGGGACCACCTGCAGCTTTTATAGCTACCTTTCAATTAGGAGCTGATTAAGAACGCCAATAAGAACCCCACAATCCAACTTCCCCAACCTCCCTGTATGCATAAAGACCAGCCATTAAACTATAAGGGGAGCTAGGGCTGTGACTAGGGATACGTGTGTATGCTGAGCCTGGCAGGGGCCACCTCACCCATGTCTGCCCTGGGCTGTCTCTGAACACATTACCTTAAGAAGGACTGTGTGCTTCCCGGGCCTCTCACCTCTCCTCTCCCGCACACTGACCACAACAGATGATGCAGTTACAGGGTGTTTAAGGAAACTATTAGAGTTAATGGGTGGAGTGTGGGGGTGTGTGTGTATGTTTTGTGAATTTTTATACTTACACATACAGTAGTCTCTGTTTCACAACACTCCCATTTATATGTGACGTTTGGTAAGAAAATGAGATGGAAGCAAATATTACCACGTCAAAATATTAATATTTTTAGTTCCTTCGTTAAACAGCTTTCAGAGAGGGAAAAATACTTTTCAGACTTAACAATGATACATTTTCAGACTGTTTTGACTGGCTTCCTGTATGCACTTTGTTCACCATTCGTTTCTGTGTTGTATGCCCACATTCAATGTTTTATTCCTCTTTTTTTGTGAACTCTCTTCCACAACAGTAAGAAAAAATGGTGCCCACACTTGAAAAAACTCCAAAGGTTTAATATAATGCAATCTCCCATGTTTACCCTCATCGTTGAGTTTACTCTGCACCTGGGACTAAAAGCACAGTACACACGTCTTCTAAGAAATATAATAAAAAGTATGTCAGCAGACACAGAATAATAAGGACAATGCTCTGTTGCTAGCTACCCCATCTACCTTCTACTACGATACATGGTTACCATTAGCAACACAATAAAAACAAGTCCTGTATCTCCAATATACAGTACTACAGGTGTTGTAGATAATAGGTGCCACTTTATACACTTTCTAAGAACTGAATTAGTACTATGTTTTATGCTGTCTGTGTATATACTCCAGATATACTCGGGTCATATGTTAGTTGTATGTTAGAGTTGCAGAGGGATTTCAAGGGCTAATATCTGTGCTTATTAGTTGAACCTCCAGTCCAATTGGTCCCCATCATTCTGATATGAGCCCAGATCATCTGGTCATTACAACTAATTGTATTGGAGAAATTGCAGGCGCTGGGATAATTGTAAACAATTACGCAATTTGCGATGGAAAGGAAATTACTTCCTAGAATACATACGTGCCAAAGACGATACATTTTTTGGGTGATACTTCCTATAAATACCCTCTTCATAATGCGCTCTAAGTGCGTTTATAATGGTGCACTTATAGTGCATCATAACTCTTGCTATAAGCTGTCATAATAATATATATTCTTATGAGGATGTTTGTAGGTTCAAATCCCACTTTAGGAAGTATATTATTATTTCTAGTGTTGGAGGATCTAGATGACTAGCACACATCTGTAGCCTTGAAATGTTTCTAAAGACTGATCATGGCTCACATCAACACCGTCATCCCAGACACCCTGGAGCCAATTCGCATACCGCCCCAACAGATCCACAGATGACGCAATCTCTATTGCACTCCCATACTGCCCTCTCCCACCTGGACAAGAGGAACACCTATGTAAGAATGCTGTTGATTGACTACAGCTCAGCTTTCAACAACATAGAGCCCTCCAAGTGCATCACAAAGCTACGGAGCAGAGGACTAAACATCTCCCTCTGCTACTGGATCCTGGATTTCCTGACGGGCCGCCCCCAGGTGGTGAGGGTAGGCAATAACACGTCCGCCACACTGAGCCTCGACACGGGGGCCCCTCAGGTGTGTGCTTAGTCCCCTCCTGTACTCCCTGTTCACCCACCGCTGCATAGCCGTGCACTACTCCAACACCATCATTAAGTTTGCTGACGACACGAAGGCGGTATGCCTGATCACCCACAACGATGAGACAGCCTATGGGGAGGAGGTCAGAGACCTGGCCGTGTGGTGCCAGGACAACAACCTCTTTGTCAGCAAGACAAATGAGCTGATTGTAGGCTACAGGAAACCGAGGGCCAGGCACGCCCCCATTCACATCGATGGGGCTGTAGTGGAGCGGGTCGAAAGCTCCTCGATGTCCACATCCCTAAGGACCGATCATGGTCCACACACACCAACACAGTCATGAAGAGGGCACGACAACCCCTCTTAAGAGACTGAAAATATTTGCCATGGGCCCTTAGATCCTCAAAAAGTTATACAGCTGCACCATTGAGAGCCTCTTGACTGGCTACATCACCACTTGGCATTTAAACTGCTTATCATCCGTCCACAAGGCTCTACAAAGGGTAGTGCTTACTGCCCAGTACATCACTGGAGCTGAGCTCCCTGCCATCCAGGACCTCTATGCCAGCCAGGCAGTGTCAGATTGGAATATGTTCCGGCATTTTTCGATGGCATTGAGGAGTACACCACATCAGTCAAGTGCATCGATGACGTCGTCCCCACAGTGACCGTATGTACATACCCCAACCAGAAGCCATGGATTACAGGCAACATCTGCACTGAGCTAAAGGGTAAAGATGCCGCTTTCAAGGAGTGGGACTCTAACCTCGACGCTTATAAGAAATTCCGCTATGCCCTCTGACGAACCATCAAACAGGCAAAGCGTCAATACAGGACTAAAATTGAATCGTACTACACCGGCTCCGACGCTCGTTGGATGTGGCAGGGCTTGCAAACTATTACGGACTACAAAGGGAAGCACAGCTGCGAGCCGCCCAGTGACACGAGCCTACCAAACGAGCTAAATAACTTTTATGCTCGCTTCGAGGAAAGCAACACTGAAGCATGCATGAGAGCATCAGCTGTTCCGGATGACTGTGTGATCACGCTCTCCGTAGACCATGTGAGTAAGACCTTTAAACAGGTCAACATTCACAAGGTCGCAGGGCCAGACGAATTACCAGAACGTATACTCTGAGCATGCGCTGACCAACTTGAAAGTGTCTTCACTGACATTTTCAACCTGTCCCTGAGTCTGTAATACCAATATGTTTCAAGCAGACCACCATAGTCCCTGTACCCAAGAACACTAAGGTAACCTGCCTAAATGACTACAGGCCCGTAGCACTCACATCTGTAGCCATGAAGTGCTTTGAAAGGCTGGTCATGGCTCACATCAACACCATTATCCCAGAAACCCTAGACCCACTCCATTTTGTATACTGCCCCAACAGATCCACAGATGATGCAGCCTCTATTGCACTCCACACTGCCCTTTTCCACCTGGACAAAAGGAACACCTATGTGAGAATGCTATTCATTGATTACAGCTCAGCGTTCCACACCATAGTGCCCTCAGTGCTCATCACTAAGCTAAGGACCCTGGGACTCAACACCCCCCTCTGCAACTGGATCCTGGACTTCCTGACGGTAGGTAACAAAACATCTGCAACGCTGATCCTCAACACTGGAGCCACTCAGGGGTGGGTGCTCAGTCTCCTCCTGTACTCTCTGTTCACCCATGACTGCATGGCCAAGCATGACTCCAACACCATCATTAAGATCACTGACAACAATGAGAGGTCAGAGACCTGGCAGTGTGGTGCCAGGATAACAACCTCTACCTCAACGCGATCAAGACAAAGTAGATGATTGTGGACTACAGAAAAAGGAAGACCAAGCACACCCCCATTCTCATGGACGGGGCTGCAGTGAAGCAGGTTGAGAGCTTCAAGTTCCTTGGTGTCCACATCACCAACAAACTAACATGGTCCAAGCACACCAGGACAGTCGTGAAGAGTGCACGACAAAATCGATTCCCCCTCAGGAGACTGAAAAGATTTGACATGTGTCTTCAGGGCATCAAAAAGTTGTACAACTGCACCATCGAGAGCATCCTGACTGGTTCCATCACCGCCTGATATGGCAACTGCTTGGCCTCTGACCGTAAGGCACTACAGAGGGTAGTGCATACGGCCCAGGACATCAATGGGGCCAAGCTTCCTGCCATGCAGGATCTCTATACCAAGCGGTGCCAGGGAAAGGCCTAAACAAATGCCAAAGACTCCAGCCAGCCTTGTCATAGACTGTTCTCTCTGCTACCACACAGCAAGAGGTACCGGAGCACCAAGTCTATGTCAAAGAGGTACCCAAAAATTGTCCAATTCACACACTTATCAAGAGAACATCCCTGGTCATCCCTACTGCCTCTTATCTGGCGGACTCACTAAACACAAATACTTAATTTGTTAATTATATCTGAGTGTTGGAGTGCGCTATTTTACAGGGTGACTTTCACTTTTACATAAGTCATTTTCTATTCCTTTTACTTAAGTATGACAATTGAGTAATTTGGCAACCCCATGGGTTGGCAGTTGATTTCCCACCGGCAATCCACTCCACAAGTCTTCACCCTCATTAAACCTCCAGACAAAGCCAAGCCATGCCGTTTCATTTCAACCGTTCACCTTCTGGAGTCGTTCTTGCCATTTGATTGGGGCTCATGCAGACTGTGCCCAATTTCTTTAATTATGCTGTTATACCCTCAAGAAAATGTTTGGGGTTCTCTTGTTTTTAGTGTCTCGGTCTCGTTCTCTCTCTCTGTTGCTTCTTTTCTTCTCCTCCCTCCCTCCTCCTCCTTCTCCCTCCCTTTAAAAGAAAAAAAGATATATTGCTACACTGTCCTGGTGAGATGAAAGTGTAATTATCTGTCCACACACACTTCACACACATATATGAAAAGAGAGGGTCTTAATTAGGGTCCTACCAGATCTGGGAGAGGAGAATGTTCTCTGTCTCTGTGTCTGGTTAGACTGCATGGTGATGGACCAAACCCCACGTTACCTTAGAGACCAGGGAGAAGAGAAGGACGGATGGGAGAGAGAGAGAGGGGGGAGGAGGAGAGGGTGGGCTAAAAACCAAAAGACAATAATGGGGTTGTGGTGTATGCAGATGCCAGCCCTGTATTGGCAAAGGTGTGTGTGTGTGTGTGTGTGTGTTGTGTGTGTGTGAGAGGGAGGGGGGCCCAGCTACCAGGGGCCCTGTGATTACTACATGGAACACATCCCTTACTTCCTGATCTGCTTTGATCTGTTCACCACAACCAACACAACACCCTTTTAATGTTCAGCCCCTCCTCTAGACATCGGCTGTGTACATCACTCCCAGCCCTACACATCAGTCGTAGCCCAATGACTCAGTCTCAGGTCCACTTATGAACACAAGCCCTAAGCTCTATGCATTAGTCCCAATCATCTATACCAGCCCTATCCATCTATACCAGCCCTATCATCTATAAAAGCCCTGTCAAATTATACCAGCCCCATCCGTCTATACCAGCCCCATCCGTCTATACCAGCCCTATCCATCTATACCAGCCCTATCATCTATACCAGCCCTATCATCTATACCAGCCCTACCTATCTATACCAGCCCTATCTATCTATACCAGCCCTATCATCTATAAAGGCCCTGTCGAATTATACCAGCCCCATCCGTCTATACCAGCCCTTACCCCAGCCCTATCCATCTATACCAGCCCTATCCATCTATACCAGCCCTATCCATCTATACCAGCCCTATCCATCTATACCAGCCATACCCATCTACAGTATACCAGCCCTACCCATTTATATCAGCCCTATCCATCTATACCAGCCCTACCCATCTATACCAGCCCTACCCATCTATACCAGCCTTACCCATCTATACCAGCCCTACCCATCTATATCAGCCCTATCCATCAATACCAGCCCTACCTATCTATACCAGCCCTACCATCTATACCAGCCCTACCTATCTATACCAGCCCTATCTATCTATACCAGCCCTATCTATCTATACCAGCCCTATCATCTATAAAAGCCCTGTCGAATTATACCAGCCCCATCCGTCTATACCAGCCCTTACCCCAGCCCTATCCATCTATACCAGCCCTATCCATCTATACCAGCCATACCCATCTACAGAATACCAGCCCTATCCATCTATACCAGCCCTATCTATCTATACCAGCCCGATCATCTATAAAAGCCCTGTTGAATTATACCAGCCCCATCCGTCTATACCAGCCCTTACCCCAGCCCTATCCATCTATACCAGCCCTATCCATCTATACCAGCCATACCCATCTACAGTTTACCAGCCCTATCCACCTATACCAGCCCTATCCACCTATATCAGCCCTATCCACCTATATCAGCCCTATCCACCTATATCAGCCCTATCCACCTATACCAGCCATACCCATCTACAGAATACCAGCCCTATCCATCTATACCAGCCCTACCCATCTATACCAGCCATACCCATCTACAGTTTACCAGCCCTACCCATCTATACCAGCCCTATCCACCTATATCAGCCCTATCCACCTATATCAGCCCTATCCACCTATATCAGCCCTATCCACCTATACCAGCCATACCCATCTACAGAATACCAGCCCTATCCATCTATACCAGCCCTTCCTATATATACCAGCCCTTCCTATCTATACCAGCCCTTCCTATCTATACCAGCCCTATCCTATCTATACCAGCCCTATCCTATCTATACCAGCCCTATCCTATCTATACCAGCCCTATCCTATCTATACCAGCCCTATCCTATCTATACCAGCCCTATCCTATCTATACCAGCCCTATCCTATCTATACCAGCCCTATTCCCAACACTGGATCTCCTTGTTCCAGCTCATAGAATATGAACAATGCTTAGCCAAACAATACTTTCCTCACCACAATCTCTTCCCCCTGGATGTGTGTCTGTGTGTCTGTGTGTCTCTGTGTATGTGTGTGTCCAGGTGAATTATCCCACGTCCGTCTAAGCTGGAAACCGGGAGTCAAGGCCAGCCGGTGGAGCTTGCTAAACAGGCTTACTCTGGGAGGGTGCGGCCCGTGCCAGCAGAGTATCTGCGACGCAGTCGGTCCGCCTGCCCGCCGAAACAAACCCTGTTCTGAGGGATAGCCAGTCCCTTTAAATTTGCCGTGCACACTGCACTGCCCTATTTCCCTTCCTGCCCCTTCCTCCTACTTCCTTAACCTTCCCTCACCCCTTCTTCCCAACCTTCCCTCACCCCTTCTTCCCACCTTCCCTCCCCTTTCCCCTCCCCTTTCTCTCTCTTCCTCAACCTTCCTCCCCTTTTTCTCTCTTCCTCAACCTTCCTCCCCTTTCCTCAACCTCATCCATCCCTCCAAGAGAAGGTCTCCCAGGAAGTTCAACACATGAAATAGATTTACCCCTCATCCTCATCTCACACACACACAGACACACACACACACACACACACACACATGCGTGACACCACTGGCAAACCTCCTGTCAACATTTTTTTTCAATAAGGGCCTTGGATCCGCCGACAGTAGCAGGAATTTTACCGCGCATTAACAGTGCCAGAATTATGGAATTAGGCGCTAGGTAATCATATTGTTTGGCACTGTAGTTCTGATTCGTATTGCTTTCCCCCCAGGATGAGCCAGCCTTGTACCCGCGGATCAGTTGCAACATTGCATGTCTTCCATCACAAGCAGCGGATTAAAGGCAAACCCCGGAGCTTACCTGTGGATTCCTGATGCGGCTTTAATAAAAAACAGAGACTGTTTTGAATAATATCAATAAGGCCCCGCTAGCCTCGACCCACGTGGCCCACGCCGCAGTGCTTTATGCAGCGAGACGTGGCGTAGCCGATGATTCACAGTTCACATACACACGCAACCCCGCCTGGTGAAAGAGAGCCACTGTGTTTCTCAACATCCGCTCCAAAATGAAACAGATTCTAAGGACATGGTTCACAGTGTTACACTACCTCATCATATCAGCTCAGGCCTCTTATACGAGACGTCCATTAGCCTAAAGGATTATGAGGAGGAGGAGTAAGGTGGGGCTGTTATAGTGGAAGTAGGCTGTCTGAACTGTTCTATAAGAGTGTGGAAGCACCAGCGGAGGCTGCTGAGGGGAGGACGGCTCACAATAACAGCTGGAATGGAGCGAATTGCATGGCAGAAAGCACATGGAAACCATGTGTGTTCTATTTGATAACCATTCCAATAACTGAAATACACCGAACACAGGTTGATGCCATTCCATATGCTCCATTCCAGCCATTGTTATGAGCCGTCCTCCCCTCAGCAGCCTCCACTGGTGTGCATGCTGTACTAGCACGACATGCGTTGTCATAGGAATGCATTTGTGTATGCTAATGTATAGCCAACATAATGAGGCGTGTCCGTGTTGTATGCCACACGTGTGCCTTCGGTGAACAGCAGTGCTTTGTGGAGAGAATTCAGGAGGGTCTGTTGTGGAGGGGAAGTCTCTGTCTTCTCCTTTGGAAGGATGCATCCGTGGCTGTTTTGGATGTGACAGCACAATGCCACCATACCTACCGCTGTGACGGTGCATTCTAACGAGAGCTAACGCTAGCGCCCATTAATAAATGATGAGGAAGGCTTGGCGAGGAAAACACGGGGAATAATCATCCCCGGCAACGCTTCAACGCCAAAACAACAACCCCCACTCCTTTGAAACACGGCATTTCAAACTGGGCATTGTGATTTTTGGGATTGAAAAAACATAAGTCTGTGGGAACTGAAATGCTCATAAACAACCACCCTGGTCTCATCTATAGATACATAGTACAGACTCCAAAACACAACATTTATTAAAATGTTCAACTTATTTTTAGGATTATTTAGGATACAGGTGATAATGAGTCTATGATAAATTAAATGCTTGTTTCGTTTGGACCCTTGATGAAAGGTGCTGGTGAGTGTGTTTATTGTAGTTGTCTGATGTTTCGGGCGCTGGTTGTTACTGTATATGAACGCATCCAATGAGAACACAGTGTTTCATTTTGTGTTGCAAAACATTTTTCTACTGTGTGCCCAGCTGAGCTCAGAGGTTATGGTCAACAGTTGGTTAGAAGTCCAGTTCACTTCGGCCATTTAGAGGGGGAGGTCAAAGCTATCTCTATTTATCCCCATGGCGAGAGCCTAACAACTGCCTAACAACAGCACGCTCCACACTGAGAAGCATGCCTTCTCTCTGGTTCTCTCCATCCCTCTCCTTCTCCATCTCCCCAGAGTCTTGTTTGGCTCTCCCCATTTGAGGTGGTTGTTTTGTGGCATACCGACTGGCGGCAGCTGGGTTAATGAGTCTGGATGCTGATATTGTGGAGGATGTGTAGCCCCCTTCTGGCTGTCTGGGTGTGGGAATGAGTGGCCATTCCACTGGACACGCGCGCGCACACACACACACCCTGGGGTCCTGTGGCAACAGTCTGTCTGCGCTGCTGGATCCAACGCTCAGCTCAACCCCTCCCCCAGGGAAACTGACAAGCGCTGCTAATGGTTCCGTTACATCTGCTATTTAGCCCTCCATAATGGGGACGTCTTAAGGAGGCGCGCCTCTCATAACCGGCCCACTGACCCGTCTACGTCGTCTGTTGTCCCCATGAGACCATGTTCTCCTACTCTCTGACACGAGCTATCACTAAAACTATTGCTTCACTTAAAGCTGCAATATGTCACTTTTTGGGTGACCCGACCAAATTCACATTGAAATATAAGTTTTAGACCTGTCATTCTCATTGAAAAGCAAGTCTAAGAAGCGGTAGATCTGTTCTATGTGCGTTATTTCTATGCTTCCTGTCTTAAGTTTTGTTTTTGCGTCTTTTACTTTTGGTTTTGTACACCAGCTTTAAGCAGCTGAAAAATCTATATTTTTGCTTATGGAAAATATACAGTACCTGTCTAAATGTAGACTCACCTACTCATTCAAGGGTTATTCTTAAGTTTTGTACTATTTTCTACATTGTAGAATAATTGTGAAAACATCAGAACTATGACATAACACATATGGAATTATGTAGTAACCAAAAAAGTGTTAAACAAATCCAAATATATTTTACATTTGAGATTCTTCAAAGTAGCCACTCTTTGCCTTGATGGCAGCTTTGCCCACTCTTGGCATTCTCTCAACCAGCTTCACCTGGAATGCTGTTCCAACAGCCTTGAAGGAGTTCGCACATATGCCGAGCACTTGTTGGCTGCTTTTCCTTCACTCTGCGGTCCAACTCATCCCAAACCATCTCTATTAGGTTGAGGTTGGGTGATTGTGGAGGCCAGGTCATCTGATGCAGCACTCCATCACTCTCCTTCTTGGTCAAAGATCCCTTACACAGCCTAGAGGTCTGTTTTGGGTCATTGTTCTGTTGAAAAACAAATGATAGTCCCACTAAGCGCAAACCAGGTGGGATAGCGTTTCGCTCAGAATGCTGTCATAGCCATGCTGGTAAAGTGTGTTTTAAATTCTAAATAAATCACAGACAGTATCACCAGCAAAGCACTCCCACACCATCACACCACCTCCTCCATGCTTCACGGTGGGAACCACACATGCAGAGATCATCCGTTCACCTACTCTGCGTCTCACAAAGACACGGCGGTTGGATCCAAAAATCTCAAATTTTGACTCATCAGACCAAAGGTCAGATTTCCACTGGTCTAATGTTCATTGCTCATGTTTCTTGTCCCAAGCAAGTCTCCTCTTCTTATTGGTGTCCTTTGCAGCAATCTGACAATGAAGGCCTGATTCATGCAGTATCCTCTGAACAGTTGATTTTGAGATGTGTCTGTTACTTGAACTCTGATGCATTTATTCGGGCTGCAATCTAAGGTGCAATTAACTCTAATGAACTTATCCTCTGGAGCAGAGGTAACTCTGGGTCTTCCTTCCTCTGCATCTTCCTTATGAGAGCCAGTTTCATCATAGCGCTTGATGGTTTTTGCGACTGCACTTGAAGAAATTAAAAGTAATGATGGACTTTTGTTTCTCCTCTTTGCTTATTTGAGCTGTTGTTTCCATGATATGGACTTAGTCTTTTACCAAATAGGGCTATCTTCTTTATACCACCCCTACCTTGTCACACGACAACTGATTGACTCAAACGCATTAAGAAGGAAAAACATTCAATAAATGTACTTTTAACAAGGCACACCTGTTAATTGAAATGCATTCCAGGTTACTACCTCATGAAACTGGTTGAGAGATTGACAAGCGCGTGCAAAGCTGTCATCAAGGCAAAGGGTGGCTAGTTTGAAGAATCTCAAATATAAAATATTGTTTAACACTTTTTTGGTTACTACATGATTCCATATGTGTTATTTCATAGTTTTGATGTCTTCACAATTATTCTGCAATGTAGAAAATAGTTTTTTTTATGTTACTTGAATGAGTAGGTGTGTCCAAACTTTTGACTGGTAATGTATTTCACAGTGGTTTAGATGATACAATGATTCTCTACACTATAACTACTTGTTTTGTCACATAAAGTAAAATAAGACAAACTACTAGAATTTTTGCAACCAGGAAATGGCAGAGCTATTTCTGCAGAGTACCATCTTTAAACTGCCCCAGGATCAGTCTTAAGCATCAAACCCCCACCTGTCCACCTGCCTTAGGACTCCAGGCCACCTGCACAGTAATGCCATGAATTAACATCCCTCCACCCACTCTCCTCTCATAATTATGGCCATTCCGGTTGCGCCCCCCTACGCTAGCTAACTAGCACAGCTAGCAATTAGCCCAGCTAGGCTTAGCTCTCTTGTCTCACCATGCGTTTTTTAACACATATCTCAACCCTAATTGGGCTAAGTCTCCTGTAGAGTGCAGCGTCCCTCAAGGCCCCGTTACTAGCTGTAGCGGGGGCCGATCTGTGTTATGATTCATCTCACTATTATTACAGGTCAAAGGGCCAATTAAATCAAAGGCAATTTGACCTATATTTTAGCATAGTGGGTGTTAGCGTTAGCCTATCGAGAAGCAATGGGGTTTTGCCCCTGTGTGCTAGACCACTAACCTCCGCTAACCTCCAACCGCTAACCGCTACACCCAGGTCCCTGCTCAACCAAGGTCATCATAAAGCCCAGGCTTTGCGTGCGTATCAGGCCTGGATGTTGGAAGGCAGGGGACCCCTCGGTTTCACAGACCTTTTTCACAGCTGGAGCGCTAGCTAGCTCATCTCAGCAGCTCACATCTCGTAGACCCATGTGAAGATGTCATGGTTGGGTTTTGTTCAAGGATGCAAAACTATAAATAAATGAGGGCGATGCTCAGCCTCAGTTGGAGGATGGATGCCATTCTACACACCCACCCACTCTCCCTCAAATACCCTTGGATGTAACGCAAGTCTTTTATAACCTTTTGTTGTGTGTTGTGTGTGTTGAATTTGTTAACTGTGCGTGTGTGGTGTTCGGTGTACCAGAGCCTTCATTTCAGGGCCAGAATGATTGTACAGGTGTGCGACTGGTGTGCAATGCCTCTACTCTCGAAAACAGAAAAAGGCTTTCAAAAGGCCCTCTCTCTTCATGTGACTCCATACGACGCAGGCTAACACAGATGTCCCTGACGCAAATCAGAAAATTTGTCGTAGGAGTGAACATGCCTCGTGAAGTAGTTTGTCCTCCTCCCTGAGGGTCGTCATTGGACTCCTCTACTGAAAAACACTAACTATTGAGCTGTTTGTTGGTGAGTCTTTGCACACATGGCCCAGACAGTCTTTGGTTGTCGCTGGCATTGCCGTTGAAAGGAAGTGATTCGACGTACTAAGAAAGCAGCGCTGGTAAATTGTTAACAACCACTCATGGCAACATTACCTCAGTCTGTATAGTGTGTATAGCTCTAAAGTTATAACATAATACTATATTCTGGCTCTTACAATTCATGTTGATGTGTTGGAGGATATTTCTCCAGGTTTTTGTAGCCCTGCACCTCATAGAAAATGAGCCCTTTTCAACAGGATGTGCATTTGGCAACACATCTGTATTTGGAGTGCAAGCAAATTACCTCTTGGGTCATTCTTTGTATAACCTACTTTTATTTTGTATTGTAGTGAATCCTTTTAGTCTTGAGATATCTTTGTAACCCTGAAATACAAACACTTATATTGATAAGGCAGAACATGTTGACTACCAGAAAAACAGTATGGTACCAAACCCGCATATCATTATTCCCTGTATTCATTTGCTCTCCATTTAATTCCAACTACAATATTTTGCTCATTTTGTTCAAACCTTGTTTCAAAGCAAGTAAAAAATAGCTATAGTGTTTATTTTTCGACTATTCAAATGAGCATCCACGCAACCAAGCCAGCGAATTATGTCGAGGCCAAGAGGAAATGAAAATATTTGACTTTCTCTGAAATATATTAATGTTGGAACCATTTAGTCTTACATAGATCCCAAACAGCTGTAAACAGGAGCAGTACACTGACATCTCATTCATCATGACGTTCTCAGACAGTAATGGTGTGGTGTCGGGGATGTTTCCTCACACATTCCCACATTTAGCTTTCGGATAGTCTCCAGCAGGGACTTTAGGTTTTGTAGCCCTGCATGTTCACATTTTCATATCCTCAATGCCTTTCAGAGTGCCGTGAAGCAACAACAGCATGTATCCTGACGTCTTAGTGCTTTAGGATACTACTCCGGTATGATAACATCAGAAGAACGACAGAAAGGGATGGAAATCAGAGATTCAGGTTATTAGAAATGCTTGTTCATAACCCTGGAAGTACTTTTAAAATATGCAAAAGTGCTCCATATTTTTTTTCATGTAAATATAAACAAGTTAAATGAGGTTTCCCTCAAAAGTATTCTTCCTTGTATTCCAAGGGGAAGTTCTGTTGTGGTAGTAGTCAAAGTGACCTACAGTCTGTCAGTCTGACTGATTTGGGCCGCAAGCAACATTCTATCGCAAATAATTCATGTCGAACCCACACCTCTGGACATGATTAATTCCGACCCAGGTTTAATTAATACACTCAATCAGTCAAGCTAATGGAGGACACAGTGGGAGCTTCCAACAGGTAGGCCTACTATTCCAGCAGTGAGAGAGACCGAGAGAGAGAGAGAGAGAGAGAGAGAGAGAGATTTGATTGATGCAGGAACATGTTTATATACTGTACTTGCAGATCTTTCAGTAAAATCCCTGAATGATTCTGTGGTAGTTGTTGAACCCAACCTGCCACATGTCACATAACACAGATCACGTCTATGACATGATGCCACCTTGGCCCTCAGTCAACCTGCCTCCTCTGAACCCCTCAGGGGGTCTCCACTAGGGAACACTGTGGCAAAGTTGCCCAGATGTTAGCCAAAACGTTGTCCCGGCGTCTGCCGACGGGCGTGAGATCAAACGGTAGACGGTTCGACACCAGCAGCGCTTTCATCCAAACACCCACAGCGTGGCGCTATGGGGGGGCAGGCTGTGCAATGCAGGGAAGCAGGCCCCACTCCATTATGGAGTCGGAGTACTACAGTCCAGACTACCCATGGTGTGACAGCGGTCCAGAGAGCACAGTTGGTCAGTGTGTGATGACGTCCTCTGTAACCGTGACTCTGTGTCACACTCCTCCTCAATGCCCTACGGAAGTATATGGCCAATTTAGTATGGGGTTGTTTTGGTACCTCTTTATCTCTGGCCCCCTGTGTCTCTAGCCACCTAAATAACTCTCAACTCTCTCATTCCCTCCCTCCCTCTGTTTCTCTTTCCCGCCCCTCTCTCTCTCTCGCTCGCTCTCTATACCTCTCCTTCCTCCCTCCCCCCTCCTCTCTGTCTTCCTCCTTCTGTGCTATGCTGGTAGTTTTGACATGGTGGGACAGCAGACATGACAGTGTTTTGGCTGAGCGAGCGTTCTGCTCCACAGTGAGAAATGGCCCATCAGTGGCCCTCTGGTGTCCCCCAGCACTGCTCTGTCACTCCTCCTCACCATTTTTCACCGGCGTTGTCATCCTCCTCTTTTCTCTCTTTCTCGCTTTCTCTCTCTCTCTTCTTCCTCTCTCTCTCTTTATCGTTCTCTCCCTCTTTCCCTGCCCACTCCCTCCATCTCCTCGGGGGGCCCGGGGTGGCTCGGCCACGCAGTAAAAAGAAAGAAAAGCGCTAGTGACACACGACGGGCCATCTCACGGGAGAGAGCTCTCCAAAGCATGTCGCCACATTCATCTGACCAGCGGAACCAAGGAAAAAAAGAAAGTCCCCACCTTTTTTCTTCTTCCAACGCCTCTCAAGTGAAACTTCTTTGACACTCTCTTTCGGTCCGCACTGTTAGAACGGGCAATCTAAAACCAACAACCAATAAAATAAGGAAAAAGAGAAAGGCTTTTGTTGAAGTGCCTCTTCTCTCAGCGGTGCTCTGAGCCAGCCCCTCTTGGTGGTAGTGGCGTTCATGGCTTGGTGGAGCCATGGTGGTGGTTCTCGGGGCGCGGCTCAAACAGCCGGCCAGACCCCTTTAATGTCAGCAGCGTCAGGCTCATAAGCACTAATTGGAAAGTTTGATTAGTAGAGCCACATGGAACGGCAGACCCTGCTGAGTCCAGTACAGAGAGAGGGAATGAGGGGGGGTGGGGGGGGTAGAGGAATGGCAGGCCCTGCTGGGTCCAGTACATAGAGGGAGAGTTAAAGAGAGGGAAAGAGAGAGAGAGAGCGAGAGAGAGAGAGGGAGGTGGAGTCAGTGGGGGGAGAAAGACAGGAATGGCAGGCCACTTCGGCGGGAGGGAGCGAGGGTGGGAAATGGCAGGCCCTGCTAGGTCCACTACATAGAGAGCGAGAGCAAGCGAGGAAAGAGCGAGACTGAGAGAGAGGGAGGTGGAGTCAGTGGGGGGAGAAAGACAGGAATGGCAGGCCACTTCGGCGGGAGGGAGCGAGGATGGGAAATGGCAGACCCTGCTAGGTCCACTACATAAAGAGCGAGAGCAAGCGAGGAAAGAGCGAGACTGAGAGAGAGGGAGGTGGAGTCAGTGGGGGTAGAAAGACAGGAATGGCAGGGCCTGTTGAGTCCACTACAGAGAGAGGGGGGGATAGTTTGAAGTCCCCCCACTAATCCATCGTTCTTGCCATTTTTCTCCTCTTCTCCTGTTCTCTCCTCCTCTGCCCAACATGGGGCTGGAACTCCAGGCTAATCAACATCATGGCAATTTAGATATTTTTATTGAAATATCGTTTTTTTTCCCTCATTCAGACACATTTCATGTATTATTATTTTTTGCCTCCAATTTTTTTTTAATGATGATTGTTTTGTCAATTCCCGACATATGTGTCAGCTGAATAACGACAGCTGTGGTAGCTGTGTCGGTAGGTTTAGTATAGCGCATGTTCATGCACAGTATGAAGTTAATCTTGTGTGGATCGGTCCAGTATATCATTCCGCACGTATTTGAGACACGAGGAGCTGCTTCTCTTGAAGGGATATGTGACTGTATATAAAACCTTGTTATATATGGGTCCATGTGTCTCTGCACTGTCCAGTCAGCCAGTCAGGCTGGCCCAGTCAGAGTTCACCCTCTGAGAGACTAAGCCTGTGAGGTATGCCACCGGAGCGTAGCGTGAAGCCCAGGCTAGGTTAATCCCGTTAGCCACACAGCCTAGCGCACTCCGTGGCAGTTAGTCAAACAGAGGTGCTAGCTAAGGTCTAAAGTATGGAAATATTATTGTAAATAGAGTACCTCACAAATATTGGCACTACTCTATCTCCATACCATAGGCAAGAAGAAGGACCGGGTGGGTGAGGAGATGGTGGGACCCGTGTGGAATGGATCAGTGTTTAGTGATATTGTCAGGGCCGGCCCCGCCCATTAGGCGGCCGCGTAGAGCGGCAGATGGACAGATTGACAGATGGACACATAACACCTCCACATAATTCTGCCCCAAAACAATGGAAACTTCTCTCACGCCGTGGCATAATGGGATATTAAGGTAAACGCTGATGCCGCCCCATATGATAAAGCAGTGGCTGCTTTACCAAAGGCTGCACTCCACCAAAGCTCCGTCAAATCATGTAGCCTATACCCAGGATCATCAACTAGATTCAGCCGCGGTCCAATTTTGTTCTGGAGTGGATGGTCGGGGCGCCGCAACATAATTACATATCATTTGTAGACTGCAAATTGACCGCAAGAAACCCAAACAGATATGTTTGACGAAAACAATATCTTCAAACCTTGCTTACGTTTGTATACCATTACATCTTATGTGTGGGAATACTTGGGAACAGGTATCTTCAATTAAAATGGCTTGAAGCTGACTTCCTGGTGTTTTTACAGTCTTTTATGTCCAAGAATGAACATTTCAGACCCCCCAAAAAGTTTTTTTTTTTTTTTTTTTTAATTTGGGGACCAAATATAACCAGTCTAGTTGGGGAATGCTGGCCTATAAGGTAGAAAGAGTAAAGCCTCTGTGGCCTTTTCTGTAGACTACAGAGCGACCAAATGTATGAAATGTCATGAGACAGACACCTTTTACATCATGTGCGTTTCTGATCAAATAGCCTAAATGGCGCCCTATCAAATAAAAATGAGAGATTCGAGGTGAATATGAATTTAACATGTTAACCAACACACCTTATTCTAAAAACAGTACAGGTTCTTGTCAAATGGACAATATCCTATGGTATTAAATTAGGCTACTCACAAATCCTGTCCCGGAGTTCCACTCTGTTGGCTAAATTGTCATGATACATTTAAAAAATATATATTTGTAGGCCTACTCGTCTATTTCTAATCTGATTATTGCGGAAAAGAAAATAGGCTACAAACTGCATTTTCCCAAAATAATGCAACGCCTAGTAAACGTGGGTAGTTGACACAGGCAATGCATGCGTTTCAAGTTTGTGGAAGCTATCGATCCTAACCATTTCTACCGTTCTGCTACCGAGTTATGATTTTCATATTTGCATGTTTGTGGACGAGTTTCATTTCAATAATTACATTTTCGTTTTTCAAAATCATTGTCACATGATTACAGAAATGAATGAGAAGCTCAGCTTAATATTAGCGGTGGTCAGATATCAGTCAACCCCAAATGGACACTTTCCTACATATGCGCGCAGCATTCCACTTCATGCGTGCACTCCGTCAACATTAACAGGATAGAGAAAGAACCCAGACAAATGCTCATTGCTCACATGGAGTGCTCCAAACATAAGCCAATGAGAAAAAATGGACAAAACACGTAAATGTTGGTATGAAATACACCAAAACTTGTTTCTCGAAAGTGTAGGTGGTTGTGAACTCCGCAAACATCGTTTCTACTACGAGAATGAGAACGGTAAATGACTGTAATTATTACATGCATTAACAGAAATGAATATAACCAAATAATGGGAATTTACGGGATATGTACTTCTGGAGTTGATCAAAATAAATAAATAAAGGGCAAACAATTTTCATAATTAAACAATGAATGCCTAAGAATTGGTGGGGAGACAGCGGAGCACATTCTGGAGAGCTGAGTGCATTCTGGAGAGTGCCTATATCCTTGCCACGTACCCCTTCCCCTTCTTGTCTCAACATTTGAAATTATACTCAAGACACGTCATCTTCACTCATATTGTAGATGCTTTTCACTGACAGCCGCAACTCCATAATCAGCATGGCCAATTGTGATGCCCAACTTGCAGAATTCCCAACTAGACATAGCCTTACTTGCTTGTAATTTGAACAAATCCACAACAAGAAATACATAAGAAGCTAAGTCATGCTCTCTGAATGATTTCATTTATTTCTGTAGAGTAATTATATAGTTTCGGGAAATTTATTTCAATATACTTTAGGATGTGCCGCCTATGGTAGGTGATATTCAGCGCATGAATAGTCGTAAGTCTTTGTCCGGTATCAGGACCATAAAGCCAAAGCAACTGCCTGTTATACAAACAGTAAACCACAACATGGATAGGCATTTATTAAAGTGCACTGTGGGCCGACACTATGTTGCCTAGGCTACTCTTCTACTTTGCTGGGATCATATTCGAGGTATTCTTTGCCTATCCCAGCAAAGTAGAAGAGTAGCCTAGGCAACATAGTGTCGGCCCACAGTGCAGGGTTGGGTTGCACTGTGCAGGGAGGGTTGCATTTTTTTTCTTGATATTTCTTCTAGGGCAGCATATCACCCAGGACCTGGCCGGGATATTGTACAATGATTTCATTTGTTTGTTTTTTAGGATTCATTATTTGTCACATTCAAGGGAGGGAGAATGTGCACCATAGTTTCAGACCATTTCTTTAAGGGATTCACTTTCAACTGATGAGAATTCACACTTGTCGAAAGCAATTCACACATGGTGAAATAATAGGAGTTCGTAATTCAATTTAGTTGAGATGGAATTGACCTGAATCCTGACATGTGGTGCAAAACGATGAAACAGCGTTGGTTTGGTGTTGTTGCGGAAACTCATACACTCACGCTACCCACACACTGTATACACACACCGAAACCCAAGATGAGCCTACGTGACCAAATGAGATGGACCCAGTCACCTCCTCTCTCTCTCTCTCTCTCTCTCCCAATCCTCTCCCCCTCTTCCTCTCCCTCCTTAACACTCTTCTCATCCTCCTCCCAGCCCTACTACCCCATCCGCCCTCCATCCCAAACATCCACCTCTTTCCTCACCCTCCTTGAGCCTACCTCTCCTCTTCCTCCCAACCAAATGGTCTCACCATCCCTCCACTCCCTCCCCTCCCCTCCACACCCCTACACACACACACCTACAAGGCCTGAGGGTAGGGATTCTGTAATGTGTAGTAGGAGTCAGCATCAGAACACCTACCTCTCCCTCCTTCCTCTCCTTCTCCTCCTACCTACTCCCCCACCTCCACCTCCTCCCCGAGGCTTACCGGCTATCATCCCCACTAGCCAGGGGGCCAACGACCAGGCAGGTCTCCGTACCTCACAGCCAATAGGAACGTTGTGACTTCACAGAGCTTCTGTTGATCTACTGCACAGCAACGGAGTCAACCAACGGAAATGCTTCAACGTTGACCCACTTTTTAACCAATGCCTCTTGTACAAAAAAAAAAGACTAAAGCCAATGATCCACTTTTTAAACAAATAATTCAACCCACTACATGTGTACTCTGTGTCTGGGGGAATTAACGAATAGGACCAGTGTACTTTCTAGTTCACCCATTGCCTCACCTCAATTACCCAGAAGCCACAAGTAAAAATACAAATAAAAAAGTATTTAGCCACTTTATCCACTTGCAGATACTGATTTGTGGCCCGTGCGCCACCCTTTCAGGTGGATTCTCTTTCAGGTGGATTATAATAAAGCAAGCTTGTTTATAGGCTAGATAAGCTGCTGTATATTTTCCATTAGCACACACAAGCATGTCATGTTCATAGAAATAAAATTACCAGAACGTTCAAAGCCCCTCAGACCATTGGAATTTGACTTCACGTCATGGCCTGTCGATGCTAGTCAATATATTTCTATGGCCATGTGTTAACGATGATTGGCTGTTATGTCAGCTAAGTGATGATTGGCTGTTATTCATTAAATAGTGGGTCATCGAAGTGATGATTGGCTGTTATTCAGGAAGCAGTGGGTCAGCTAAGTGAGGATTGGCTGTTAGTCAGAAAGCAGTGGATCAGGTAATACTGTATCTTCCCAGACTCCTTCACTGTAGAACGCTAATGGTTAGCCTCACTCCTCTCCACGCATAGGTCTTAAGATTACACACACACAGAATCAACTCTCGTCTCCACCTTAGGGCTGCCTCAGAGCAAGACATTGACTGAGTCACCACTCTGAGGCGCTGCCTAAGTAGTTATAATTACCTATCATTATTTGTAATTAGGTAATCATTTGATCTTAACATTCATAAACGTATTGATTTTAGTCATAGATCGTTAATTGTTTCTGGATCTATACATTGCTTGCATGGAATGAATAGCACTGAGGTGATTCTTAAATGCACATGACTTAGTACAGTTATTAGTAAATCATTGAATTTCAGTGTTCATAACCAAATTGATTGTCATCATTGATTAATATATATATTTTCTGGATCTATGGAATGTTCTGTATGCGTGTCGTTTCTGTAAAACCACATCCAGTTGTGGTGGTAGAGAATCACCAGGGAAATGCACATGTGTATCCTATCCTTCTCTTACTGCTGTATTCTCGGAGCTGGCGTCGGTGCCAACCAGCCATGGAAGGTGCCTTCCTTTCTAGCATGAGCTTGTATCTATGGCAACCGCATCATCATCTCATAATGTGAGAGGCTCAGCTGTCGAAGTTAAATGGACTTTTTTACACCCTGGAAGAAAAAAAAACCTAATGACTCGGGTCATATAATTGTTTAGAAGTGGCGGTAGGGACCATAGAGAGGGGCCGCAACCTCAAACCTCTCCAATCTCAAATGCAGAGAAAGATGAGAGAGGAAGGGGGGATAGAGGGACAGAGGATAGAGGAAGAGGGCACAGAAATGGGTTTCAATGGCTTTGAAATGACTAAATGACAGGCACTCTTACAGTTTTAGCAGCTCAAGCCTCTCTGCAACCACTGCTGCCCTGCCTCTCCTTTTATCCTCCCTCAGGTTCGAGTAGTATAGCTGCAGGCTGGTGCTCAGAGTGGCACTGAAGCCCCGCAGGAGATTGCCCGTTACCAAGACACCCATCCTTTGCCATCGATCTCAAAATCACTGGCTTTCTATCTGCCATCAGGCTGGGTCGCTGATACCAGCGGTGAAGTCTCTCTTTTCCACCAAATAGAAATTCAGGGGTGAAAGTATCTGTCCTTTGGAGTGTATTGGTGTTGGGATGCTTTTTGTCTCCAAAATAAATCAAAAAATGTTTCAACTGTCATGTTTCTTTACAATTTCCTATCTAAATAGAACAATTAATTTGTTCATAAACTAAATATGAACTATACAATTGTATTTGTTGTCACTTGTGTTGGATGGAGCAAGATTGTTGAATGTTGTGAATAGTGTGTAATGTTTATACTTAAACCTGAAGAAATACAACTCAGTATTTACACTAAACATGAACCTTAAACCCACACACACACACAATCTAAATTCAATTATAAACACGCAATCACGGCCTTCTCCACAGGCCCCAATCTACGCTAGCAAAACGTATGGATTGTTCTAGAAATGATTCAGTCATTACTGAAGCCCAGGTACTTGGCTGGAGTCCTTCTGATGCCTGTTCAGATAATATCTTAGCTGAAAGGATCTCCTGCCTGCATCCTAACTGCCAGTGTCATCTTTGTCCTCCACCATTTGGTGCCAACAAATTATCCCAAACGCTCCCAATTCGGGAAGCACCCCCGGAGCGACACGTTGAAAGCATGGCGTGACTCTCCCTGTGGGGGGTTTTCTCCCTTCTTTCTCCCCCCGCACTAGGCCGGCTAACCCCCCATTCGGAAGAGAAAGACAAAATGACAAAAACACACTCTCTCCACCATTTACTTTTAAGTGGTGATCCTAAATGTCTCCTTCCTCCATCTCTTCCTCCTCTCTTGCGTACCTCTCCGTTGACACCCCCCCCCCCCCCCCCCTGCTAAGCAAAGACAACATCTACAGTCATAAACGAACCTGAAACAACAGGGTCAGCGCTAAGTGAGTCGCTGAACGTCATGGTCTCTCTATGGTGCTTCTCCCAGCACATGAGTGATCTGTATGGGCCAAGTTGTTTGTTGCCTTCATTGTGTTGCATAGGAATGCATTCTGTTCACATATACCTTGTCTAGGTACCCTCTTCGTCTTTTGTTTGTTCTGCTTTGAAACCTATTCATCTACATGATTTCATGATACTGTCACGTTCTGACCTCTATTTCCGTTGTTTTGTATTTATTTAGTATGGTCAGGGCGTGAGTTGGGTGGGCAGTCTATGTTTGTTTTTCTATGTTTTGGGGCATTTCTATGTTTTCGGCCTAGTATGGTTCTCAATCAGAGGCAGGTGTCATTAGTTGTCTCTGATTGAGAATCATACTTAGGTAGCCTGGGTTGCACTGTTTGTTTGTGGGTGATTGTCTATGTTGATGGCGTGTTTCAGCACAGTCCATATGATTAGCTTCACGGTTATGTTTACTGGTTTTGTATAGTGTTCAGTGTTCACTACTTTCTTTATTAAAGATTGACCATGGACACTTACCACGCCGCGTATTGGTCCTCAGATCCATCTCGCCTCTCCTCTTCAGATGAAGAGGAGGACGGCCGTGACAGATACTCACTAATTAAACCCTTACAGAACTCATTTCATGTTGTAATAGGTACTTTTCTTAATCATATGGTAAGAACAAGTGCATTCTGGTACCCTAGCAGTGCAGATTAGCTCGTAGCGTAGGTCCATAAGCAATACTTATTTCATCCGGCTTTCTCAGCATTTCCCTTTTCCTTTTGAGCATTGTGTGTCACCTCATACAGTTTGGCTGCTGTGCTGACATCAAAGTCTCTCTCCAACCATCTCTCATTATTTGGTCGGATTACAGTTTTTCCCTGAGCAGTGTGACCTTTGGACAACACTAGAGAGGCTCAGTGGTGATGTCCGCTCCTTTCCTCTCCTCGGCCAGCGTCAAGTCCTTTATGGGCCGGTGATGAAGACTAATGTTTGGAAACCAAGAAATCATAGCATCAGTGATACCCAGCCTGGGCGATGGTTGGTTTTGTGGAGAGGCTGCGAGCCAGGACAGTGTAATAGCTTGTTAATTTGAAAGTTTAACAGTGTGACAGGGATGCCACTGCGTTATCACATGTAGTGTTTTGTTTGCTCATCCTCTCCCTCTCTCTTCTGTCCTCTCCCAAGCACCATATCAAACAAGAGCCATTTGCAGTGGGCCCGGTAACAAGCATCTCCAACCTTCCCTCCCAAAACACAAAGATGGCCGCCGCTATTCACACACACGGTGCCTCCGTCTCCTTCTCATGGTCTTTGAAGTTGTTATCTTGTTAACATTTTTAAGACCCTCAGGGGCCGAGGAAGCGAGGGGGAGAGAGCGACGGAGACCCCAGGAGATGGGGCCGTTCTATTAGCACACCAGCAGCCCTCCAAAGATTAGCACAGTTGCAAAGCAGGAAATTAGCCCACTACCTGCTAGGTTAATCAAATAACACCCGCCGACTACGCCAAGGCCTCGACAGCAATGGCTGGCTGCAATACCTGATGACCGTTTCATGTCCAGTTTGAAAAATAGTTGGAAATAGCACTGGAACAGAGCTGATATGACTAATCTAATTTGTAGTTGAGCTGAGGGCCAATGGCTTTCTGATTTCTCAAGGCTACCTCAGCAGGTGTAAGGCTTTGAACAGGAGCTGCATGAGAGCAAAGTCATAAACAGTCTGGTACAGCATGCTTTTTCAATGTATAATGGGCTCAATAGTTAAGCTAAATTTGATTTAATTATTGTCAATGTATTTCACAGTATTATCCCAGGAAAATAGTCAGTAAAAGGCTATGTCAAAATGCGGCAGAATTGTAAAAAAGAAACTATTCACCTATTTATTTACCAATTTCCAATTTTTTGATTATGCATAATGACTATGTATAATGGCTGTTTCACAGTATTCACTGAGGTCAAATAGACCTGATAAACTAATTTGGTCCGGCTAAGATAGCGCTGCGTAGGGACTGGGTTGGACTGACTGCCTCGCACACAATAAAACCCATCAGAGGTGACAAATTAAACACAGTGGCAGAGCCCAAGCAATTGACCCCAGAGAAAGGCCTGACAGGTGTAGAAATACAATATCTACCCCTCACACACACACACACACACACAGAGAGAAGGAGACAGAGGACAAAAGAGTGGCGACAAAGACCGGTGTGCCAACTCCACACTCTGAGCCCAAGTAGAAAGAAACAGAGGGGTGAGGGGGGGGGGGGGGGGGGCAGCTATGACAAAGAGCAGGAACCAAGCAATGTTGACCCTCTAAAGGAGCGCCGGGGGGGGGGCGGAAGGGGGCGATGGGGGTGACAGGAAGTAATAGAGAAACATCCCAGGGCTCAAGCTGACGGGTTTCGATTGCGTTTCAGATTATTTTAGTGTCCAATAGAAATGAATGGTAAATAATGTATTGTGTCGTTTTGGAGCCACTTTCATTGTAAATCACTTCTACATGAATGTGGATGCTACAATGATTACGGATGATCCTGAATGTATCGTGAATAATGACAGGTGAGGAAGCTGCAGATTCACAAATACAATACCTGCCCCTAAAATGCTAACCTCCACTGTTATTGTAATGGTGAGAGGTTAGCATGTCTTGGGGGTATGATATAAAATGCTAACCTCCCCTGTTATTGTAATGGTGAGAGGTTAGCATGTCTTGGGGGTATGATATAAAATGCCAACCTCCCCTGTTATTGTAATGGTGAGAGGTTAGCATGTCTTGGGGGTATGATATAAAATGCTAACCTCCCCTGTTATTGTAATGGTGAGAGGTTAGCATGTCTTGGGGGTATGATATAAAATGCCAACCTCTCCTGTTATTGTAATGGTGAGAGGTTAGCATGTCTTGGGGGTATGATATAAAATGCCAACCTCCCCTGTTATTGTAATTGTGAGAGGTTAGCATGTCTTGGGGGTATAATATAAAATGCCAACCTCCCCTGTTATTGTAATGGTGAGAGGTTAGCATGTCTTGGGGGTATGATATAAAATGCCAACCTCCCCTGTTATTGTAATGGTGAGAGGTTAGCATGTCTTGGGGGTATGATATAAAATGCCAACCTCTCCTGTTATTGTAATGGTGAGAGGTTAGCATGTCTTGGGGGTATGATATAAAATGCTAACCTCCCCTGTTATTGTAATGGTGAGAGGTTAGCATGTCTTGGGGGTATGATATAAAATGCTAACCTCCCCTGTTATTGTAATGGTGAGAGGTTAGCATGTCTTGGGGGTATGATATAAAATGCTAACCTCCCCTGTTATTGTAATGGTGAGAGGTTAGCATGTCTTGGGGGTATAATATAAAATGCCAACCTCTCCTGTTATTGTAATGGTGAGAGGTTAGCATGTCTTGGGGGATATGATATAAAATGCTAACCTCCACTGTTATTGTAATGGTGAGAGGTTAGCATGTCTTGGGGGTATGATATAAAATGCCAACCTCCCCTGTTATTGTAATGGTGAGAGGTTAGCATGTCTTGGGGGTATGATATAAAATGCCAACCTCCCCTGTTATTGTAATGGTGAGAGGTTAGCATGTCTTGGGGGATATGATATAAAATGCCAACCTCCCCTGTTATCGTAATGGTGAGAGGTTAGCATGTCTTGGGGGTATGATATAAAATGCCAACCTCCCCTGTTATTGTAATGGTGAGAGGTTAGCATGTCTTGGGGGTATGATATTCAGGATTATCCGTAATCATTGTAGCATCCACATTCATTTAGAGGTGTTTAGAAACACATTCTATTCTTATTTACAATAAAAGTGGCTCCAAAACGACACAATACATCGTTTACCGTTAATTTCTATTGGACACAAAATAATCTGAAACACAACCAAAACAAACAGCAGATGCATCCAACAAGTTTGTAGAGTCACAAGCTTGACGTAGTCATTGTGAGCTAGGAATATGGGACCAGATACTTAACTTTTGACTACTTTAATACACATATAAGTTTCACCCGATATAGATGAAAATACTCTCAAATTAAAACTGACTGTCTTCAAATCCAATGTGTCATTTTGGCAAGTGAGTTAAAAACAGAACTTATTTACAATGACAGCCTAGGAAAAATGGGTTTACTGACTTGTTCAGGGGTAGAATGATAGATTTTTACCTTGTCAGCTCAGGGATTTGATCTAGCAACCTTTCGGTTACTGGCCTAATGCTCTAACCAGGCTACCGGCCACCCCTGATATAATATGAAATGTATAGCCTCACATTCAAATCACTGATGCAGGTTGGTACTGTATAGTGAACATACAGTACACTTAAGGAATGCAAAGGGACTGGTTCAGGACTCTCACTAAGTTCAGTCAAGAAGGAGTACATGGACTGGTTCAGGACTCTCACTAGGTTCAGTCAAGAAGGAGTACACATGGACTGGTTCAGGACTCTCACTAGGTTCAGTCAAGAAGGAACACAGGGACTGGTTCAGGACTCTCACTAGGTTCAGTCAAGAAGGAGCACACAGGAACTGGTTCAGGACTCTCACTAGGTTCAGTCAAGAAGGAACACACATGGACTGGTTCAGGACTCACTAGGTTTAGTCAAGAAGGAGCACACAGGAACTGGTTCAGGACTCTCACTAGGTTCAGTCAAGAAGGAACACAGGGACTGGTTCAGGACTCTCACTAGGTTCAGTCAAGAAGGAACACAGGGACTGGTTCAGGACTCTCACTAGGTTCAGTCAAGAAGGAGCACACAGGAACTGGTTCAGGACTCTCACTAGGTTCAGTCAAGGAGCACACATGGACTGGTTCAGGACTCACTAGGTTTAGTCAAGAAGGAGCACACAGGAACTGGTTCAGGACTCTCACTAGGTTCAGTCAAGAAGGAACACAGGGACTGGTTCAGGACTCTCACTAGGTTCAGTCAAGAAGGAACACAGGGACTGGTTCAGGACTCTCACTAGGTTCAGTCAAGAAGGAGCACACAGGAACTGGTTCAGGACTCTCACAAGGTTCAGTCAAGGAGCACACATGGACTGGTTCAGGACTCACTAGGTTTAGTCAAGAAGGAGCACACAGGAACTGGTTCAGGACTCTCACTAGGTTCAGTCAAGAAGGAACACAGGGACTGGTTCAGGACTCTCACTAGGTTCAGTCAAGAAGGAACACATGGACTGGTTCAGGACTCACTAGGTTTAGTCAAGAAGGAGCACACAGGAACTGGTTCAGGACTCTCACTAGGTTCAGTCAAGAAGGAACACAGGGACTGGTTCAGGACTCTCACTAGGTTCAGTCAAGAAGGAGCACACAGGAACTGGTTCAGGACTCTCACTAGGTTCAGTCAAGAAGGAACACACATGGACTGGTTCAGGACTCACTAGGTTTAGTCAAGAAGGAGCACACAGGAACTGGTTCAGGACTCTCACTAGTTTCAGTCAAGAAGGGTATAGGGAGGTAGGATACAGGTTACTCATAGTGGAAAACAGCAGGGGAGATTATGGACCAGGGTATATGGTGCTCAGGAATAACATGGCACTGGGTTAAAAACTTTAAATAAGAGCCTAACATTTCATCACTGAAGCACGTTGTTACTGTATAGTGAAACAATATGGCACGAGGGAGTGTGGTATATGGCCAATATACTACCGGCTAAGGGCTGTTCTTGGATACAGCAAAGCCCAGAGGTGCATTATTGCTATTGTAAACTGGTTACAAACATAATTAGAACAGTAAAAATACATGTTATACGGTTTCATATGCCATGGCTTTTAGCCAATCAGCATTCAGGGCTCGAACCACCCAGTTTATAATAAACAATATACAGTGTGTAAGCAAATGTCACTGTACTGTCTGTATGTTATGTTTGGATTTACACCAAGAGGAAATATTTTAATACAGTATTGTATATACACTGAGTGTACAAAACATTAGGAACACCTTCCTAATATTGAGTTGCACCCCCTTTTGCCCTCAGAACAGCCTCATTTCATCGGGCATAGACTCTGTAAGCTGTCAAGTGTTCCAGAGATGCTGGCCCATGTTGACTCCAATGCTTCTCACAGTTGGCTGGATGTTTTTTTGATGGACAGTTCTTGATACACACGGGAAACTGTTGAGCGTGAAACTCAGCAGCGTTGCAGTTCTTGACAAACACTGGTGTGCCTGGCACCTACTACCGTACCGTACAAAGGCCCTTTCATATTTTGTCTGGCCCATTCACCCTCTGAATGGCGCACATACACAATCCATGTCTCAAGGCTTAGAAATCCGTCTTTAACCTGTCTTCTCCCCTTCATCTGCACTGACTGAAGTGGATTTAAGTGATAAGGGATCACAGCTCCTTCACCTGGATTCTCCTGGTCCATATCATGGACAGAGCAGGTGTTCATAATGTTTTGTACACCCAGTGTATTGTAATGTGTTATAGTAGGTGCCGGCAGCTTAAGTCATACAAGAAGGATCAAAGTTGATTCCAGGACTCTCCCTGTTCAGGAAGGGAGGGGATGAATCCAGGTGATTCCATGTCGTGGAGGGGATGTATCCAGGTGATTCCATGTCGTGGAGGGGATGTATCCAGGTGATTCCATGTTGTGGAGGGGATGAATCCAGGTGATTCCATGTCGTGGAGGGGATGAATCCAGGCGATTCCATGTCGTGGAGGGGATGTATCCAGGTGATTCCATGTTGTGGAGGGGATGTATCCAGGTGATTCCATGTCGTGGAGGGGATGTATCCAGGTGATTCCATGTCGTGGAGGGGATGTATCCAGGTGATTCCATGTCGTGGAGGAGATGTATCCAGGTGATTCTATGTTGTGGAGGGGATGTATCCAGATGATTCCATGTCGTGGAGGGGATGAATCCAGGCGATTCCACGTCGTGGAGGGGATGTATCCAGGTGATTCCATGTTGTGGAGGGGATGTATCCAGGTGATTCCATGTTCTGGAGGGGATGTATCCAGGTGATTCCATGTTGTGGAGGGGATGTATCCAGGTGATTCCATGTCGTGGAGGGGATGCATCCAGGTGATTCCATGTTGTGGAGGGGATGTATCCAGGTGATTCCATGTTGTGGAGGGGATGTATCCAGGTGATTCCATGTCGTGGAGGGGATGTATCCAGGTGATTCCATGTCGTGGAGGGGATGTATCCAGGTGATTCCATGTCGTGGAGGAGATGTATCCAGGTGATTCCATGTTGTGGAGGGGATGTATCCAGATGATTCCATGTCGTGGAGGGGATGAATCCAGGCGATTCCACGTCGTGGAGGGGATGTATCCAGGTGATTCCATGTTGTGGAGGGGATGTATCCAGGTGATTCCATGTTGTGGAGGGGACGTATCCAGGTGATTCCATGTCGTGGAGGGGATGTATCCAGGTGATTCCATGTTGTGGAGGGGATGTATCCAGATGATTCCATGTCGTGGAGGGGATGTATCCAGGTGATTCCATGTCGTGGAGGGGATGTATCCAGGTGATTCCATGTTCTGGAGGGGATGTATCCAGGTGATTCCATGTTGTGGAGGGGATGTATCCAGGTGATTCCATGTCGTGGAGGGGATGCATCCAGGTGATTCCATGTCGTGGAGGGGATGCATCCAGGTGATTCCATGTCGTGGAGGGGATGAATCCAGGTGATTCCATGTTGTGGAGGGAATGAATCCAGGTGATTCCATGTTGTGGAGGGGATGTATCCAGGTGATTCCATGTTGTGGAGGGGATGTATCCAGGTGATTCCATGTTGTGGAGGGGATGTATCCAGGTAATTCCATGTTGTGGAGGGGATGTATCCAGGTGATTCCATGTCGTGGAGGGGATGTATCCAGGTGATTCCATGTCGTGGAGGGGATGTATCCAGGTGATTCCATGTTGTGTAGGGGATGTATCCAGGTGATTCCATGTTGTGGAGGGGATGTATCCAGGTGATTCCATGTTCTGGAGGGGATGTATCCAGGTGATTCCATGTTGTGGAGGGGATGTATCCAGGTGATTCCATGTCGTGGAGGGGATGTATCCAGGTGATTCCATGTCGTGGAGGGCATGTATCCAGGCGATTCCATGTCGTGGAAGGGATGTATCCAGGTGATTCCATGTTGTGGAGGGGATGTATCCAGGCGATTCCATGTCGTGGAGGGGATGTATCCAGGTGATTCCATGTTGTGGAGGGGATGAATCCAGGCGATTCCACGTCGTGGAGGGGATGTATCCAGGTGATTCCATGTCGTGGAGGGGATGTATCCAGGTGATTCCATATTGTGGAGGGGATGTATCCAGATGATTCCATGTCGTGGAGGGGATGTATCCAGGTGATTCCATGTCGTGGAGGGGATGTATCCAGGTGATTCCATGTCGTGGAGGGGATGTATCCAGGTGATTCCATGTCGTGGAGGGGATGTATCCAGGTGATTCCATGTCGTGGAGGGGATGCATCCAGGTGATTCCATGTCGTGGAGGGGATGAATCCAGGTGATTCCATGTTGTGGAGGGGATGTATCCAGGTGATTCCATGTTGTGGAGGGGATGTATCCAGGTGATTC
>NC_143040.1:22540000-22610000 GCF_057628025.1 Oncorhynchus mykiss
TCCCAGTCTCAGGTCTCTGTCAGGGGTCCCTTCCTATCTCCATAAAAGTGAATGCATAAAAACACTAATTAAAATAATGAGTAAAACACTATGGTTTTAATTCCAAAAGTTTGTGCCCATGCCAGCCAAAGCTTTTTGGGAGGGATTTTAGGATGGTGGTGGTGGAGTGTTTTTCATTTTTTCCCTTTTTTCCTTCTTTATCGTTGTGGGTCTGATTGGACCTCCTGTGGTGTTGCTCTGACGACTCTGCAGCATGTGCAGATGCGATATTAATTAATGAGGAATGCATGAAAAATCTATTATGCTAATGGTCTGTTTGTCATTTCCCCCCAAAAAACGTATCAAATTGGGTCGGAGGGGGAAGAGGAATGTTAGGAAAGTACTGGGTGAAAATGGTGTTAGATTAGTATATGAAAGTTGTTGTTAGACAATGCAATGTTTAGCGGTTAGCGTAACTCAGTGTCGGAGACCATGGTTATTTACATGAGCCGGTTAGTCGCGGTACGTCCGAGTTGAATTAGATCCCTGTACTGTACATTCTGGGAGGGATTTTTTATATTTTTTTTATTGGACGGTTCTTTAATGTTATGGAATATTCTGGGTTATGGTGGCGATATGGTCTCACTAATGGAAGTCTCCTCTCAGCATGTCGTGACTGCCACAATGAACCATACCAGAGTTGAAAGGATGTCTTTTCAGGCGGAAGGCTAGGGCGCCACAATAAACTCCCATTGTAGTTTGGAGGAGCTTTCTTGTGCTGAATATTTCCAGCACCACAGGAAGTTCCACCCATCCCTTGCATCCTGGCCAATCCCTAGCCTCCCTCCCTGCTTGGCTCCCCAAATCTCATTTTTGCCTTAGCAACAGGCATACACGCCACATTTATTTTTCATCCCAATCATTTGTGTGCTTCGATTTTGATTTGCCCACTAACCTCCCTTCTCTTCCATTCCTTTTTTCTTTCATACCTTTACCAAAAACCAACTGGACCCGGATCCCAGATATGAGTCTGCTTTCTTTAACTTGTTGTATGCTGCCTTGTCTTCACATAGTTGCTGTTTTGTGTATGACATGTTGTATGCTGTATCTCGACACAGACAGTGACAAGCAGGGGTTGGAACCCCCCCCCCCAAAAAAAAAATCCAAGAATTTAGTTCTGAACAGAACTAAAAAAAAATGTGTTTCTCCGTTCCACTTTTCCATCCATCAAAATAAAGTTCTGAACCAGTTCGAACCAAAGAACAGTTGCGGTTTATATCGTTCCTTTCTGTTGCCTTTTAAACCTCTGTAACACATAATTTTTTTTGATATTTTGCTCAACATATTAAATTACTTACCAATCATTATTACCAATCAGTGCGGATAGAGCAGCTTGCTATGGAGCGGGCAAGCTATTGTTTACATGCATTGGACAGACAAGTGAAGGGCGCGAGATGCAACTGACATTTTGTGGATTGGGAGAGAGCTGGAGGAGGAGGAGGAGGAGGAGGAGGAAGCTTGCCTTGAAGCACTGAGCATCATGCATTATCTAAATTAGGCCCACTGTATTATGTCTACAGAGGAGCTGCTTCTATGAAGGAACTTTGAATGTCTTTAAAATTCTGACTGTTGGCTTAACGCGTAGCGGCACCAGAATTAAAATAAAAACACATCTTTTTGTGGTTAATAAATCCAATATGCATTGAAAAAGTGTATCCATTCAGGCAGACATTGGAATGAGTTTGAGTGACAGAATGAGGGCTTTGTATAGGCGCTTTGTTGGGTTCTGTTTTTGTGAGACTGAAAAAAAATGCCCAGAACGTAAAACAACCGGTTCCCATGCTTTTAAAATTACGGTCCTGTACAGTATAGATCACTTTCCTTCCTGGTTCTGATCCTGTGACCTGTTCCAACCCCTGGTGACAAGGGGACACAAACGATCGTGTCAGAGAGAGAGATATGATCGAAATGGATTGTGACAGCACTTTATTGGCAGAAAAAGGGAGTGCTTGCTAGCATGCTCATCCAGCCCCAGGAGAGGTGACTCAGTCGAACCCCTCATCTACCCATGCCCCTTTGGACACGTGTGTGTGTGTGTGTGTGTGTGTGTGTGTGTGTGTGTGTGTGTGTGCGGGTGTGCATACTTTTCCGTTTCGGATGATGTTTTCAGCTACACTTTTCAATCAGTGGGTAGGGACAGGTCACACAGTTCAGGCATAGTGAATCAGACAGACTGGTTGAGTTATCCATACAGACGTGTCCACAGTTACGTCAATATTTTACGGCAGATAGCCTAGGGGTTAGAGCACTGGGCAAGTAATCAAAAGGTCGCTGGTTCGAATACCTGAGCTGACAAGGTGAAAAATCTTTCGATGTGCCCTTGAAGAAGGTACTTAACCCTAATTTGCTCCAGGGACTCTGTGGCACTATGACTGACCCTGTAAAACAACACACTTCACCTATCCGGTGTATGTGACAATAATTGTATTTTTATTTATAGATTTTTCTTTACTGTTCAAGCTTTTACAAGTATTATATACCGGGAATATGAATGTATCTGTTTCTAGTGACCTTTACTGTAAAATGAAGGCTAGCATAACACAGCTGTAGGATCTTCATTTGCTCAGCCATGACGACTTTCATTTTACAATTGTAGTTTATTTGAGGTTTAAAAAGGCTTCTGAAGTTAGTTTGTAATTTACACTTTTAAAAAAATGTATCAACCCTTAACAAAAATGTCCATTAATTATAATCTGCATAATAATTGACATTTCCAGTTGCTGCAGGAGTATTTTCCTGCTGTAGCAAACTGGCTCAAATAGAAGATCTTACATCTCTAGTTGTAGTAGCTCTTGCAGGACTAAATTAAAGGTTTATGTCTCATGAAAGCTACTGCAGCATAATAGCAAAAACATATACAATATCACGTTAACACAGTATAGTATACATAAACTACATATGTACATTAGACTATACCAATGGAGGCTGTTGAGGGGAGGACGGCTCATAATAATGGCTGGAAGGGAGTAAATGGAACGGTATCAAACACATGATAACCATGTTTGATACGGTTCCATTTATTCCATTCTGGACATTATTATGAGCCGTCCTCCCCTCAACAGCCTCCACTGGTATAGTTTAATGTGCATATGCAGTTTATGCATGGTTAGGGGAGCTACGGTGACTAGATAATTAACCGAATGATGAAGACATGAATGAGGACCAGATGCCTGCTGTCTATACACACACACACACACAATTAAACACACACACACACAATCACCTGCTCGCCCTCTTCCTCTAATCTGTCCTTCTTGTTTTTCCTCCTCACCACTCCTTCCTCCTCCTCCCGGCCAATTCACACTCACAAACACACACACACACAATTAAACACACACATACCCAATCACCTGCTCGCCCTCTTCCTCTATATCTGTCCTTCTTGTTTTTCCTCCTCACCACTCCTTCCTCCTCCTCCCGGCCCATTCACAGTTTGCTAACCAGATACCATCCTAACTGTAGAAGGGATATGATTACAGCCTGCTAGTTATGTCCATTCGAGTGTGTCTACAGTTGGCCTGCTTGGAAATGAACAATGTGTCTCTCTTCATTGTGGAGAAGTGACCTGATATGATGGAAATAGACAGTCACAGCATCTGAAATGTGCTTGTGACTGACAAACGTAGACTAAATGACTAAAGACTGATATTAAATCACATTATTTGGTATTAAGTAAGAATTGCTATCAGGGTTGTTGGTACACACTCCGAGCTTCACACAAGTGCCAAAAAAAAGCCGGGAAGTCAAAGGGGGTCAAAGGAGCAAGAAAGGAGGGTTGAGAGCACCTCTCGACTGAAGATGGTGCCGGAAAGCCTTTGTATAAGGAACCTCGCCCGTTCCCTGCTCTCCTTGTGGAAAAAGACCAGAAAGAGGAGACTTTTACACGTCTTTGTCCTTGATTGGTGACATTATCTATTCATTGTAATTGAAAAATGTATTCGGCTTGGAGGACTATAACTACTGATCAGACTTAACCCATGTGAAGGCATAAATACCCCTCCTGTTAACAGTTCACATATCATACAAAATATTATATCACACATGCATCTTTTGATGTATCTGATTTTTGAAGTCTCCTCGTCTTTACACGGTATGAAAGGTACTTTTACAGCAGCAGCATAACCGAGTATTAGCCCAGCCCAGAGACCAACGTCTCCTGCCACTCCTCTCTCCTTTTCAAGGAACACACATGAAATAGTGTTCAGAACCACTGGGAACCTGCTCATTTTAAAGAAGGAACAAAGTCGTCCGTTGTCGTGGGAGACCATCGTTCTGACGCAATTATCTCAACTCCCCGCTGCTCCTGTTCTTTGTGGTAGTCGATCAACTAGCCCAATGAGTCCTCTCTCATCTGAGAAATATATTCATTATCTATACGGCAATATGAATACACATGCCCTGGCTCCTACCTCCTGCCATCCACTCTGTGAGTAGGACTGGTTCTCTCTGTTAGTCGTGTTCATATTCTCTATTGGTAATTATCTCCACCCTCTTGAAGGTCAAAATGCTTCTTAGTGAAAGAAAGAGAGAGAGACGTGAGAGAAAGATAGATGATTTTATGGAATTTAGTTTTCAATAAAACTTGACCGAGGGTAATGGGCCATTGTGGGAATATGTGGAATATGTGTTCTCTGAGAGTCATTTGGAATATGTGTTCTCTGAGAGTCATATGGAATATGTGTTCTCTGCGAGTCATATGGAATATGTGTTCTCTGCGAGTCATATGGAATATGTGTTCTCTGAGAGTCATATGGAATATGTGTTCTCTGCGAGTCATATGGAATATGTGTTCTCTGAGAGTCATATGGAATATGTGTTCTCTGCGAGTCATATGGAATATGTGTTCTCTGAGAGTCATATGGAATATGTGTTCTCTGCGAGTCATATGGAATATGTGTTCTCTGAGAGTCATATGGAATATGTGTTCTCTGAGAGTCATATGGAATATGTGTTCTCTGAGAGTCATATGGAATATGTGTTCTCTGAGAGTCATATGGAATATGTGTTCTCTGAGAGTCATATGGAATATGTGTTCTCTGCGAGTCATATGGAATATGTGTTCTCTGCGAGTCAACATCAATGTGTATCTGAGTACCTGGCTTGAGCAGGTGTTAATGATGTGTTGGCACCTTAAAGATCAAGAAGGTGCATCCTGTTCCCGTGGGATTTGTTTAACTCAGGCAAATACAATTTACGAATAAATAACAGTATACATTTGAAAGCCAACACATGATTTCCAATTGTATTTCCCCAAAGTTTCTCCATATTTTTTGAGAATTGTACAGCGATAGAGGCCATTGCCAGACAATTGTAAATGTTCAAGTTAAGATGAATCTCTTATTATCTAAGGTGTAGTCTAACTCACTAAACCTCCTTTTCCTGTTAACCAGGTGCCCCTCCCAAAAATACTCCACTCCATCCCATCCTCTGACCCCGTTCCTTTTGTTATTTTGTTTCGGGTTCACGGTGATGAGCTCTTGTGTGGGGATAATCGGGGGCTAAGTGCTAATTGGTCCATAGACAGCGTTACTGTACAGTTTTGACACATTATTCACACTTAACCACTCGACCTGGAACAAACGTTAAAGCAATTACTGCTAAGAGCTTTTCTACAAGGAAATGTACGAAGACTTTGGGTAAGAGTCAATGAACGCCGGACGGAAAGGATCGTGAAACACGTGGCCTGAATGAGTAGACTGTTAGTTAGATAAAAGGTGCGATGCTCTTTTGGAAGTTGTGCTGCTCTTTTGGAAGTGTGGTTAGCCTTTTGGAAGTGTGGTTAGCCTTTTGGAAGTGTGGTTAGCCTTTTGGAAGTGTGGTTAGCCTTTTGGAAGTTGTGCTGCTCTTTTGGAAGTGTGGTTAGCCTTTTGGAAGTGTGGTTAGCCTTTTGGAAGTTGTGCTGCTCTTTTGGAAGTGTGGTTAGCCTTTTGGAAGTGTGGTTAGCCTTTTGGAAGTGTGGTTAGCCTTTTGGAAGTGTGGTTAGCCTTTTGGAAGTGTGGTTAGCCTTTTGGAAGTTGTGCTGCTCTTTTGGAAGTGTGGTTAGCCTTTTGGAAGTGTGGTTAGCCTTTTGGAAGTGTGGTTAGCCTTTTGGAAGTTGTGCTGCTCTTTTGGAAGTGTGGTTAGCCTTTTGGAAGTGTGGTTAGCCTTTTGGAAGTGTGGTTAGCCTTTTGGAAGTGTGGTTAGCCTTTTGGAAGTGCGGTTAGCCTTTTGGAAGTGTGGTTAGCCTTTTGGAAGTGCGGTTAGCCTTTTGGAAGTTGTGCTGCTCTTTTGGAAGTTGTGCTGCTCTTTTGGAAGTGTGGTTAGCCTTTTGGAAGTGTGGTTAGCCTTTTGGAAGTGTGGTTAGCCTTTTGGAAGTGTGGTTAGCCTTTTGGAAGTGTGGTTAGCCTTTTGAAAGTGTGGTTAGCCTTTTGGAAGTGTGGTTAGCCTTTTGGAAGTGTGGTTAGCCTTTTGGAAGTGTGGTTAGCCTTTTGGCCATTTTTGGGCAGGAAGTATATGACCTTGTACGTTGTAAAAAAAAAGAGAAAAAAAAAGGTCTAACTATTCCTCATAATGTGTGGGGGAAACAAACTGTTTGCTTTGAATAAAGTGTTGAGTAAATTGAAGGAGCCTGCTAATACAAAGGATATTACATTGGCAATATATATTTAAATAATTTCAATCATTAGTGTGGTTTACAGTGCAGATTTTCCACAGACACCACAGCAGATATTATTGTCTAATTAAAGTTAAATCGTATAACATAAGTAAACAAGAGGGCACTGTTTAGCTGCATTTGAGTCAATCTGGGCCCTGGTGATTAATATGAACGTCTTGCTACTCATGGTGCATGAGGCCAGAGTGTCTGTGAGTGGTTAAGTGGGGACCCGAGGGAGACCAGGCTGAGTCTGAGGGGACTTGAACAAGTGGAGGTTAGAGCGTGTCAACGATCAGCCATGCTTTGACTCATCTGGTTAGACATGGTGCAGCGGGGTGACATTTGACCCCGGCATTTGACCCCGTCACATGCATTTTGACTACAATTACTCATTTAATCACACACACACACACACACACACATACACATACACATACACATACACATACACAGACACACATTGTTGCTGAGCGATGAGGAGAAACTAAAATATTTTTTTGTCCATTGTGTATTTCCATTTGCTGAATATGTAGATAAAGCCTGGATAAAGCCTATCTCTAGACATATTCCTTCTGGAACGAACTACAAAAATCTCTGAAACTGGAAACACTTATCTCCCTCACTAGCTTTAAGCACCAACTGTCAGAGCAGCTCACAGATTACTGCACCTGTACATAGTCCACCTATAATTTAGCCCAAACAACTACCTCTTTCCCTACTGTATTTAATTTATTTATTTATTTTGCTCCTTTGCACACCATTATTTTTATTTCTACTTTGCACATTCTCCCATTGCAAATCTACCATTCCAGTGTTTTACTTGCTATATTGTATTTACTTTGCCACCATGGCCTTTTTGCCTTTACCTCCCTTATCTCACCTCATTTGCTCACATCGTATATAGACTTGTTTATACTGTATTATTGACTGTATGTTTGTTTTACTCCATGCGTAACTCTGTGTCGTTGTATGTGTCGAACTGCTTTGCTTTATCTTGGCCAGGTCGCAATTGTAAATGAGAACTTGTTCTCAACTTGCCTACCTGGTTAAATAAAGGTGAAATAAATAAAATAAATAAATAAAATATGGGAAAGGTCATGTATGTATATAGATTGTGTGCAGGCCAATATCGCTCAATACTGGACTGTTCTCTTTATCTCAGACCGGGTTCAAACGCCTTCTATTTCCATTTATCTGTACGTGGTTGTTCATTTACTGCTCGAGGGTTATTTTTTATTGCTGGGATAACCTTATCTAATATGATGTATTGATTATTTTTTATCCTTTACGAGAGTCAGAGTCATCAACACACTGCGCACCACATAAAGGATCAAAAAAAGAATCAATACATCATATTAGATACCGGAAGAATCATCACCGGAAGAATCATCACCGGGAATCATCACTGGGAATCATTGTAATGTTTTCCATTCTCACACACACACACACACACCAATCAGGGTCAAGCATTCTCCACGGTCCTACACACACACGTTGCAGGTGATTGTTTGCATATCGGGTCGGGGATTTGCATTTCATATCCATTAATTTACCTAGTTCAGGTTGGACATGGCCCCACTTAAATCAATAGGGATGAGCAGATCCCCGAGGCTAAAGGGTTGTGTAAACTGGCTATCCAAAGGTCAAAGTCCATCTGTAATTATAATGGCGGCTCCTCTTTTTATCATCACAGTTCAGTCACAGCAGCAGTATTCATTCATTCCCCTAGCGCTCCCTCTGTCTCAATCTCTGTCTGTCTGTCTGTCTGTCTGTCTGTCTGTCTGTCTGTCTGTCTGTCTGTCTGTCTGTCTGTCTCTGTCTCTCTCTCTTTCTGTCTCTTGCTCTCTCTGTATGTCTGTCTGTCTGTCTGTCTGTCTGTCTTTCTGTCTGTCTGTCTGTCCCCCCGAACTATAGCATAATTTGCACTTATGTTTATGTCATTGTCACTGTGTCTTACCCATCTATCCTAACCTCGCTGCCTCGGGCAATTCAAACAGACTGGTTTCAAAGCCGAAAGGTCACAATACCATGTCTGTGTTATACCAGGGGTGGTTCCACTAGAAGTTGGAACATTGCTGCGGAGACTTGCTTCCATTCAGCAATGAGCATTAGTGAGACCATTTCTGTATTGACCATTTCTGTATGGACCTCACTTTGTGCACAGGGTCATTGTCATGGTGAAACAGGAAAAGGCCTTCCTCAAACTGTTGCCACAAAGTTGGAAGCACAGAATCATCTAGAATGTCATTATATGTTGTAGCATTAAGATTTCCCTTCACTGGAACTAAGGGATCTAGCCCGAACCCTGAAAAACAGTCCCAGACCATTATTCCTCCTCCACCTAACTTTACAGTTGGCACTATGCATTGGGGCATGTAGTGTTCTCCTGGCATCCACCAAATCCAGATTCATCCATCGGACTGCCAGATAGTGAAGTGTGATTCACTGCTCCAGAGTCCAATGTCGGCGAAATTTACTCCACTCCAGCATGGTGTGCGGCTGCTCATCCATGGAAACCCATTTCATGAAGCTCCCGACGAACAGTTCTTGTGGTGACGTCACTGAGCTCTTCAATAAGGCCATTCTACTGCCAATGTTTGTCTATGGAGATTTCATGGCTGTGTGCTCGATTTTATACACCGGTCAGCGACGGGTGTGGCTGAAATAGCTAAATCCACTAACTTGAAGGGGTGTCCACATACTTTTGTATATATAGTGTATGTTCTGCATATACACTGAACAAAAATATACACGCAACGTGCAACAATTTCAAAGATTTTCCTGAGTTACATTTCACATAAGGAAATATAAGGAAATCAAATAAATTCCTTAGGTCCTAATCTATGGATTTCACATGACTGGTAATACAGATATTTTAAGGTATCTGTTGGTCACAGATACCTTAAAATAAGATAGGGGTGTGGATCAGAAAACCAGTCAGTATCTGTTGTGACCACCATTTGCCTCATGCAGCGCGACACATCTCCTTCACATAGAGTTGATCAGGCTTTTGATTGTGGCCTGTGGAATGTTGTCCCACTGCTCTTCAATGCCTGTGCGAAATTGCTGGATATTGGCGGGAACTGGAACACGCTGTCTTACACATTCAGAGCATCCCGAACATGCTCATTGGGTGACATGTCTGGTGAGTATGCAGGCCATGGAAGAACTGGGACATTTTCAGCTTCCAGGAACTGTGTACAGAACGACATGGGTCCGTGTATTATCATGTTGAAACATGAGGTGATGGCAGTGGGTGAATGGCACGACAATGGGCCTCAGGATCTCGTCACTCTGTGCATTCAAATTTCCATCGATAAAATATAATTGTGTTCATTGTCCGTAGCTTTTGCCTGCCCATACCATAACCCCACCGCCACCATGGGGCACTCTGTTCACAACGTTGACATCAGCAAACCGCTCGCTCCCACACAACATCATACACGCTGCCATCTGCCATCTGCCTGGTAGAGTTGAACCCGGGATTCATCCGTGAAGAGCACACTTCTCCAGCGTGCCAGTGGCCATCTGAAGTGTGTATTTGTTCACTGACGTCGGTTACGATACTCAACTGGAAAACACATATTTATTGTAGCTGGGGATTTTTACAAAGCAAATTGGAGAAAAACCTAACCTAAGTTCTATCAACACATTGACTGTAGTACTCGTGCTGCTAAAACACTCGCCCACTGCAACTCCAACTTCCGGGATGCCTACAAGGCCCTCCCCCGCCATGCCTTTGGAAGATCTGATCAGGACTCCATTTTGCTCCTCCCTTCCTATAGGCAGAAACTCAAACAGGAAGTACCCGTGCCAAGGACTATTCAACGCTGGTCTGACCAATCAGAATCCATGCTTCAAGATTGTTTTGATCACGCAGACTGGGATATGTTCCGGGTAACCTCCGAGAATAACATGAATACACTGATACGGTGACTGAGTTGATCAGGAAGTGTATAGGAGATGTTGTAACCACTGTGACTATTAAAACCTACCCTAACCAGAAACTGTGGATAGATGGCAGCATTTGCGCAAAACTGAAAGCGCGAACCATTGCATTTAACCATGGCAAGGTGACTGGGAATATGACTGAATACAAACAGTGCAGTTATTCAAACAGTGTAGTTCTACAACCGTGTATCTGACATCATAACATACTACTAAAGGATATTTCAAGAAGTCCTTTAAATGGGGTCGTACAATAGAGGCTGAGCTTCTGGATGTTGTAACATTGTTTAAATCATCATATTGTGCTTTGTTGTGTACAATAAGATCAGTATTGCTTTTCATTTCAATACACGTGATCATTCATATCTGAAGCCATATCTGTTTTCTAGCACCGGCAAAGAGTTCTTTGTTGGTTTCATTGACCTATTGAACCTCAAACTCATGATTAAAGTAAACCCTACAAAGCCACGTTCATATAGTGATATTTAATTAGATACTGCTTATTTTTTTCTTTTTTTTTTTTTACAGTTGTTTACGATAATGAGGATTTCTATTTATATAGTGTTTTTTTATTAAAGTATGACACTTTAAATGTTGTCATCCATTTCTAACATAGCTTATTGCAAGATAATTATCTCTACATGCTTTTGAACTTTTTCTCTATTTTTGTCTGTCAGTGCCGAAGAAGGAACAACCCAGACAGAACACTTTCTCTGTAGTGGCATATTTATATTTGATAGCGTGTCAGTAAGCTCAGCAATGACAGCGTTTGGAACCTATTCTATCATACAATACTGTACATCTCCTCAGGTAGCTTATTTAATGCTCCAGAAATCCAATAACTGCACAAGGCACATTTATTTAGCTACTAGGAAATTCCACTAGAAAATATGCAGTCCTCAATTCACCTCCGGCTCCCCGCAGTCGTAAAATACTGAAAAATATATACCTAATATAAAAAAAGAGATGTCATTGAGATACAGTTACACGCGGTTACGCGCAGCAGGGCACACTGGTATGTACATTCGCCGGTGAATTTCGATGAGGCATTTACGTCTCCACTGCCCAAGGGTTCTCTCAATCTGTATCAATAATGCAACGAGCCTTTGAAATGGATTGTTTTAACGTACGCGTATTACCACAAACAGCATAATACAGTGTTACACCATCAGGGTTTTGTGTATCGCTGTTCTGGAACCTTTGTTTCCAGAGAGTTCCCGAAGCATACACTGTATAGGGTCTTTGTAATTCAGCTTTCTGAAGTGTGTGTCGTGTTGTGTGTGTCTGTGTACTGTTGTGTCCAGTTGCAGTGTGGTTGTGTGGGATTCATAGTGGGGTCATAGTGTGTGGCTATTGTTGTGTGTGTTACGTTCCCTGAAGACAAATCTAGGTGTCGTCGCTCAGAAAAGGAAACTAACAAAGGAGACAACCAAACCAGAAAGGGGTTTCAAATAAGTTCTGAAAGACATCAATGGGGGTGCCCACTAAAAGTTGGCAAAGAACAAGAAAATGGTCCTAAAGACACCCGCGATGGACGCCCACAAAATGTGCATTAGAAAAGGAAAAATTCCCACCAACTTAAGATAGGGAGTTAAAAGGAATATAGACCAACTAAAGGGGAGAAACGCCAGATTTAGGCCTGAAGTGGAAGAGCTGATGTTAGCTAAACATGCTACTTTAAACATGCTACTTTAAACACTCAATACAGCTACGACCAGAAGTGACTTTCTGTAGCAGGTTAAAGAGAGCATTTCTGCTAACCCTAACCAAATTCTCTTAACCTGCTACGTTAATGATCATAACCTGCTGCACAAGTTCTCCTGACATACCACGAAAACGTCACTTCCGGCTGTAGCTGTATCGAAGCGGTGTGTCTTGAGGGAATCTCTAACTCTCCCGACATCTCCTCTCCAACTGATACACTGGGCCAGCAGCTCTTAAAAACCAGCTGGACCAGCACAGGTGAAACACATCCTGACTAACGAGGTGACTCCAATCAGTGCGCGCCACCCCTAATCAGGATGTAGGCGTCCAAATCTAACCTCGAAACGGAGAGAAAAACTAAAGCCTGTAACAGTGTCTCTGGTGTCCAGGGCTGTATACAATTGTAGTATGATTGTGTGTCAGTGTGTAGGGTTGTTTCCTTGATGTGTGAATGCAAAAAAAAAGTTGTATATACAGTATTTGGTGGGTAGGGTATTGTGTCTTGCAGTAGGTGTGTATTGCATGAAGAAAAAGTTGCACTGAGCAATGCTCCTATACTGGGCTTCTACTGAATTACATTCGAAACCATTTCAAGCGAGCCATCTCATCCAAACCCATCATCATGTCCCCACGCCCTGTAAGTTGGTGAGAAAAGAGCTGCTTATTTTTCGACAGCTCTGGAACAGCGCCTGTATTCTGAATGATGCTCTGTGCCTCTTCCACTTCTACCAGGGGCTCTAATGGGTTTACCTCAAAGGCACTGCCGCTTCACCCTTCTCTCCCCCTCCCTCTCCTGGGTCATGGTGCTTTATTTCGTGTAGTTATTTATATATTTATAAACAATATATTTATATAGATTTTCTCTGGTTGTGTTTTTGTGGCCAGACACTTTGGAGAGCATCTGGGCAAGCACATCAGCCAAAACAAGAAGTTACACACGCGCACACACGCGCACACGCACATACATACACATGCATACACACACACCCTTCATCCCCTGACCTTAGTGAGGGTGGCATCTGGAGTGTTTCTGCCTGACTGGTGTTAGTCTCCCAACGTGACTGACACTGCGGGCACACCAACCAGATCTCCCTGATTATCTCTCTCTCTCTCTCTCTCTCTCACTTTCTCTCTTTCTCTCTCTCTCTCTCTCTCTCGCTTTCTCTCTTTCTCTCTCTCTCTCTCTCTCTTTCTCTCTCTCTTTCTCTCTCTCTCTTTCTCTCTCTCTTTCTCTCTCTCTCTCTTTCTCTTTCTCTCTTGCTTTCTCTCTTTTTCTTTTGTTCTTTCTTTCTTTCTCTCTCTCTCTCTCCCCGTCTCTCTCTCTCTCTCGCTCTCTCTATAACAGTGGATAAATATATAATGCATGTGGCTGCATTAGGGCAACGATGTGTGATAATCCGATATAACGGCTAGATTAGTGATCCCTTTAATGGGTGGGCCTGGGATGTTTGTGTGTGCGTGTGTGTGAGTGTGTGCGTGTGTGTGTGTGTGTGTGAGCACCTCAGTGATTGCCCTATAAAAACCAGAGCAGAGATCCATCCAGGTTGTATGGAGTTGTGGTGTTACACATTGTCCTTCTGAGCCCCCTGACAGCATCCATCAACACCCTCTACACTGACCTACTCTAGGCCTTCCACAATACATCTGTGAAGAGAGGGGTGGATGTGACAACTATAACAGGAAATAAGTGGTCCCTATGTAATTACACTGTGATAAAAGAAGTGGATGCTGTTATGAAGGACTAGACACTTTTCTGGGTTGTCTTTGAAAACATTGGTAAGTGCTTAGTGCTTTAATTTAGGCCTACATTTACGGTAAAATATATTTAAATACCAGAATGCAATTTGATGTATATTTACCCAGGAATAATGCCAATGTTATGTAGAATACCTTATTAATGACATCATGTGGGTATTTAATTGATATAGAACATTTGGCATGTGAAGTAGCTGAGTGGCAACAAAAGACTGGAGTTGACCAAGATTTGTATTATGATGTGGTAATGTTTGACGCTGAGCTGTTTAGAGTCGAGTGATCAAAGATGCCAACCTCCATCCCTGCTGAGATCTCGGTCTTTTGGTTCTGAGATTAAATGGAGTGGAAGGTTCTAAAATTGGTGCTGAACTGAATTCCTTAGGGTTGTCATGCAATATACTGTAGTAGAGTCGTAATACATGTTAGTTTTAATCACTTGCTTTTAAAGATGGTTTTGAAAATTGATTTCTGACAACATACCAGCCCAGGTACTACAGTATCTCTTGCCACTGGGCACAGACGTCATTTCAATTTCTAGTTTTGATACACATTTGATTGAGTTGTCAACTCATTTGAATTCTACCTGAAATCAACATAAATGTGAACCATGTCATTGGATTTAGGTTCAAAGTTGTATTTTTTTTTAAAGAACAAAGAAATCCTGAAATTCCTCTACATTGATGCAATTCGTTTTCCACATTGATTCAACGTACTCACATTGAATTACCAGTAACTGTACATCATCCAAACATGACAAAGGGAAATTTCTTGACTTTTCTGTGTATTTCTAGTCATTGTATTGAGTCATCTGTCTGCGGCTAGAACGCCTGAGAGAAAAAGAAAATGGGATCCTTTCAAGACGTCATCAAGAAATCATTAGCAGCTCCCATTGACCTTTGTTTGAATAACCATGCCTCTGTGCTTAATTTGGCATGTATTATTGATGATGGCCCAACCGCGTCCACAGGACCACTCCATCTTCCATCTTTGTCATTTGGGCAGCATAGCAGTGTAAATCCAGACGCTAAACCAGTTAGATCAGTCTTTTTTCAGTTCGTCACCATGGTCAATTAACCTGTACACTTTATATGGATTGATTCTGTCGAGCTTTGGTTCAGTTCCTGACTTTTTACATGCAAGACTATATATATAGGGGGGTACCAGTACAGAGTCAATGTGCGGGGGCACCGGTTAGTTGAGGTAATAGGTACATGTAGGTAGAGTTATTAAAGTGACTATGCATAGATGATAACAACAGAGAATAGCAGCGGTGTAAAAGGGGGAGAGAATACAAACAGTCTGGGTAGCCATTTGATTAGATGTTCAGAAGTCTTATGGAAGCTGTTTAGAAGCCTCTTGTGGACCTAGACTTTGCGCTCCGGTACGGTAGCAGAGAGAACAGTCTATGACTAGGGTGCCTGGAATCTTTGACAATTTTTAGGGCCTTCCTCTGACACCGCCTGGTATAGAGGTCCTGGATGGCAGAAAGCTTGGCCCCAGTGATGTACTGGGCCGTTCACAATACCCTCTGTAGTGCCTTGCGGTCGGAGGCCGAGCAGTCGCCATACCAGGCAGTGATGCAACCAGATGCAATGCTCTCAATGGTGCAACTGTAGAACATTTTGAGAATATGAGGACCCATGCCAAATCTTTTCAGTCTCCCGAGGGGGAATAGGCACTCTTCACTACTGTCTTGGTGTGCTTGGACCATGTTAGTTTGTTGGTGATGTGGACACCAAGGAACTTGAAGCTCTCAACTTGCTCCACTGCAGCTCTGTCGATGAGAATTGGGGCGTGCTCGATCCACTTTTTCCTGTAGTCCACAATCATCTCCTTTGTCTTGATCACGTTGAGGGAGAGGTTGTTGGCATCACACTGCCAGGTCTCTGACCTCCTCCCTATAGGCTGTCTCGTCATTGTCGGTGATCAGGCCTGTTGTGTCATCGGCAAACTTAATGATGGTGCTGGAGTCGTGCCTGGCCATGCAGTCATGTGTAAACAGGGAGTACAGGAGGGGAATGAGCACACACCCCTGAGGGGCCCCTGTGTTGAGGATCACCTGGGGCGGCCCGTCAGGAAGTCTAGGATCCAGTTACAGAGGGGGGTGTTTAGTCCCAGGGTCCTTCGATTTTTGATGAGCTTTGAGGGCACTATGGTGTTAAACACTGAGCTGTAGTCAATGAATAGCATTCTCACATAGGTGTACCTTTTGTCCAGGTGGGAAAGGGCAGTATGGAGTGCAATAGGGATTGCATCATCTGTGGATCTGTTGGGGCGGTATGCAAATTGGAGTGGGTCTAGGGTTTCTGGTATAATTGTGTTGATGTGAGCCATGACCAGCCTTTCAAAACACTTCATGGCTACAGACGTGAGTACTATGGGTCGGTAGTCATTTAGGAAGGTTACCTTAGTGTTCTTGGGCACAGGCACTATGGTGGTTGGTATTACAGACATATTGGTATTACAGACTCTGACAGGGAGAGGTTGAAAATGTCAGTGAAGACACTTGCTAGTTGGTCAGCACATGCTCGCAGTACACGTCCTGGTAATTCGTCTTGCCCCGCATACTTACTCACATCGGCTGCAGAGAGCGTGATCACACAGTCTTCCGGAACAACTGGTGCTCTCATGCATGCTTCAGTGGTATTTGCCTCGAAGCAAGCATAGAAGTAGTTTAGCTCGTCTGGTAGGCTCGTGTCACTGGGAAGCTCTCGGCTTTGCTTCCCTTTGTGGTCTGTAATGGTTTGCAAGCCCTGCCACATCCAACGAGCATCAGAGCTGGTGTAATACGATTCAATCTTAGTCCTGTATTGGCGCTTTGCCTGTTTGATGGTTCGTCAGAGGGCATATCGGGATTTCTTACAAGCTTCCGGGTTAGAGTCCCGCTCCTTGAAAGCGGCAGCTCTAGCCTTTAGCTCAGTGCAGATGTTGCCTGTAATCCATGGCTTCTGGTTGGGGTATGTACGTACAGGCACCGTGGGGACGACGTCATCAATGTCCTTATTGATAAAGCCAATGACTGATGTGGTGTACTCCTCAATGCCAGCAGAGGAATCCTGGAACATATTCCAGTCTGTGCTAGCAAAACAGTCCTGTAGCTTAGCATCTGCTTCATCTGACCACTTTTTTATTGATCTAGTCACTAGTGCTTCCTGGTTTAATTTTTGCTTCTAAGCAGGAATCAGGAGGATCGAATTAAAGTCAGATTTGCCAAATGGAAGACGTGGGAGACCTTTGTATGCGTCTCTGTGTGTGGAGTAAAAGTGGTCCAGAGTTGTTTTCCCTCTGGTTGCACATTTAACATGCTGATAGAAATTTGGTAAAACGGATTTCCCTGCATTAAAGTCCCCGGCTACTAGGAGTGCCGCCTCTGGGTGAGCGTTTACTTATGGCGGAATACAGCTCATTCAATGCTGTCTTAGTGCCAGCCTTAGTCTGTTGTGGTATGTAAACAGCTACAAAAAATACAGATGGAAACTCTCTAGGTAGATAGTGTGGGTCTACAGCCCCTTGTCTTACCAGACGCCGCTGTTCTATCCTGCCGGTGCAGCGTCTAACCAGCCAGCTGTATGTTGATGGTGTCGTCGTTCATCCACGACTCCGTGAAGCATAAGATATTACAGTTTTGAATGTCCTGTTGGTAGTTTAATTTTCTGCGTAGGTCATCGATTATGTTCTCCAAAGATTGCACGTTTGCTAGTAGAATGGAAGGAAGTGGGGGTTTATTCGATCGCCTACAAATTCTCAGAATGAAGCCCACTCTCTGGCCCCTTTTTCACCACCTCCTCTTCACGCAAATCACGGGGATCTGGGCCTGTATATCATTCGTGTCGGGCTTGTCAGACACGTTAAAGGAAAAAAAAGGATTCTGCCGGTCCGTGGTGAGTAATCGCAGTCCTGATGTTCAATAGTTATTTTTGGTCATAAGAGATGGTAGCGGCAACATTATGTACAAAATAAGTAACAAGCAACGCAAATAAACAAACAAAAAAACACAATCGGTCGGGTACACGTAGAACCGTCAGCCTTCTTCTCCGGCGCCATTTGACATTTTTTTACGTGGTCGCTACATATTTGTGGTAATTAAATTTTAAAAAATCTGTTTTTAACTGCCATTCAGTTTGCAGTCTCGACATGTATTTGTGGATGCAGAAGCAACCTTATTTTCCCAATCAGGTTTCTTACTGACAACGTTTCTATCAGCCTTGTCAGACTGTGTCTTTGAGTTCAGCTCTCAGACACCTCCATGTCCCTCATCGTCTGATGAGAGAAGAAGCTGAAGGACAGTTTGGCCTCACTGGAAGGATTTTCATTCAAATTCTTATTATAAGGCCATTATTATGGTTTATGTCCCTGGTCTAGAGGAGCAGAAGAGTACTTTGTTGTTGTTGGGAGTTTTTCTGCAGTTTTTTTCTGCTTTTACAAATTGTACTTTTACATTGAACATTGTAGTTCATTTTTGCAATCCATGGATTAGCTTTTCCTATTATCATGACATCATGACAAACATATACAGATAATTATGCCCATCAAATAATTGGACAGATTTGCATTTCCTCCAAGTCTATTATTTTGGGTGAAAGGTGAATGAAGGGTCACTCTTCACATGATGTAAGCACTTCTGCAAAGGATTCTACCTGATGGGTAGATCTGAATCTGTAATGGTCAATTTAACTGACAAGGAATTTTATGCTTGGTACAAAGAAAGTTCTGGAAGGCGCCTTTCCCATTTCCATTCCATTTCACATGGCTGTGTCTGCACTTACAAAAAGCCGCACTGGTAAAGTACCACATAATACCCAAGACTCTCTACTTCCCCTTAATTGGGATATCAATAATTAACTGACCAATAAACTCTCTGAATAAGTTATGTTGTTAGCTTTCCTTACTTCCACTGGCCAGTCCAGACCCATCTTCAAATATTTGTTACTTCGCAACAATGCAAAACAATATAGTTTGGATGTGCGATATAAGATATTTTAATTAGTTTGTTTATATTTAGGGTGTGGGTTTAATTGCAGTATATATTTTATAGATTGAATGCCAACAAACTGCTGGAGAAAGGGAAACCTGTTGTAGTTGACCTTCTTCCAAAGTTGTGAGACTGTGAGTATGCCAAGCTTTTTATCTACTCAATCTTAATAGTTAATTACCTTAAAAAAAATACATTTAAATCCAAGTCTTTTTATTCCAAGTTTTCCTTTTTTTTATTCCCTAATGTTTCTTTTAAAAGACCTGTATCTCTGGTGCACATTTCACTTCAAGCCGCTCATCACCTGGTGTTCATTGAAATCCTTTATTTGGCTTGTACCCAATCTTGCCTCAAATCACAGTGTACGGCAACCAAAGAGAGCTCGGATTCATTTGATCTGATTCATGCAGTGCTTTGGTAACTTTTCAGTGCTTTACATTTCCATCCAAATGATTCAGTGGGTGCAGTTCATTAAGCAAATCAGATCCTAATCTGTGTTCTTTGGCGTCTGTATCTTACCAGCCACCTGTGACAAATAACAATTGTAATTTGTCATCTGAATTCAAGGGTCTTTTTTTTTCTCTTGTTCTTCCTCCCGGAGTGTCTGATGAACCTGTTCCACACTCCATTATTCCACGCGGTGCCATTCACGGGTATTATCTACATCAGCCGTTAGCCCCAGACTGTGTCATTATCAACAGCAGCAACAAGCGTGTCTCTGTTAGCTGCTTCTACTGATGTTCCGCATGATGTTTCACTCCTTTTTTTCCTCTCTTTGATTTCATGTGATCACTTTTTCCGTAGCAGAGAGGGGACTTTGTGAAATATGTGTTATGTGTATTTTTTCATGGCTAAATAATGTATTTTTTCATGGCTAAATAATCAAACATTTAAGAGAATAGATTTTTCAGAAGCGTCACGTTCCAGATTGTTGCTACTTAGGCTGCGTTTACACAGGCAGCCCAATTCTAATCTTTTTTTTCCACTAATTGGTATTTTGACCAATCACATTAGATCTTTTCACATCAGATCTTTTTCAGAGCGGATTTGATTGGTCAATCAACCAAAGAGTGAAAACAATATCAGAATTGGGCTGTCTGTGTAAACGCAGCCTTAGGCTCTTGGTTAATGAATCAGGTCCCTGTATATACGTTCCATCTGAGTCTAATACACTATTTTTTTACACACCCTGCCGAGTCGTCTTTACCTAATGCAATTTAAACTAACAAGCAACTAAATGATCCACTTGATTAATACCCTATTATACCTGAATGTAGAGATTGCCTTTTGAATTATTTCATTGTTTGGTTTGATCAGTGGGACCTTGAAGGCATTTGTTATTGTGAGAAAAGCTCTCTTCAATGGCAAAATAAAAGCCATTTGATTGTGAATGTTTTATATTTGTAATATTGGACAAAAACAAATAGTTTAGCTTGATTTGCATAATAATGACGTTAGTTGCCATTTTACGGATGCCTTTTTTCTTGTATTTTATAGAATGTACATTTGTATACCTTCTTAAAAGGTCATGAATGAAAATGAGTGCCGGCTCTCTGTAAAGATACACATGGTAGGGGTCAATGTAGAGGTCTAACAATCAACATGCTGCCGTGGCTGCGTTGCTGCCTGGCTAATTCAAAGGGCTCAAATGCCTAAACATTTCACTGTACATTGTCAACTGTAATGCTTTTATTAACAAATTGTACTATGCTGCCAGTCTTCTCTCCAAAACCAAAACTGCTGGTGGAGCACAGTGGCTCTGTTTCCCCTAATGCAGATTCCATCTTTAAGATAAAAGCAATACGACACAATGCAAATGTGACAGGCCCTGTGCTCATAGCCAGAGAAATTGTAGTCAGGTACTGAATATTTGAGCTTTTATTAAATGTAGTAAACTGATTCAGAGGGGTTGGGTTAAATGCGGAAGACACATTTCAGTTGAATGCATTCAGTTGTATAACTACCTAGGTATCTCCCTTTCCCTGTATTGCGATTGAGTTTGTCTTGAAGGAGCAAAGACAAGTCCTTTGAGTGATGACGAGAGACTTACACAACAACAGCCCTGATGTCATTTATTTGTTCTTCTCCATCGAGCCGTTTGTTTTTAAAGGCCCTAATTGACGTTCATAATGACTGACAGTATAATGAAGTGTTTGAACTTAGTGATGATTAATATGTTGAATTGTTGGGAGTTTGTTTCCAAACTGGTAACTGAGGTAGTGGCACTTTTGGTGACAAAATGGCTCTTTCAGTGACAAAAAATACAAATGTTTAGAGCTTGTTAACTTGAACATTTTTGAAACTGTTTCAGCATCAATAATTCCTTAAACCATCACTCTCTGCCATGTCTGACTTCCTTTGTCTTTGAAGAGCAATCCATTTGCCATACATTTCTTACAGTTCAGTGAAACATAAACCTTCCAACCATTCTCCCCCCACACTACATTTTTAACACAGTGTAGTCTGACAATGTCATCCCTTCATAGCCTGTTCCAAATGTCAAGTACTTTGTCTCCTTCTGCCTTGCTGACAGCCCCAATCAGTCTATTCGTGCTTCATTACCAGGCCCATTTGTAATCAGAATTAAAACTGATGAGGGGAGAAGAACACAAACGCACCCAGATGTAGGCTACGTTTAAAAGTGCCACCCCATGCTGTTCCCTAAACCTTCTGTACCTAGACCTTTTGACTTGACCAACTATAAACGCCGGCGTTTAGCATTGATGTACCCGAGTCTTCACTCCCCCAAAATAATGACGTTCCCCCCCCCCCCCGTTAATCACTTTGTTATTCGTTTGTGGTCGAGTTCACTAACGGCTCATCGGGAATTTGGAGGTTGCGACGTGGTGTGTCTGGCAGGGTTATCAAACGATTTTAATAATTATAAACCCGAGAGATGGAAAGAGAGAAAAAGAGCTGAAGTTTGACATGGTTTTGTGAGATGGCTAGAGAGAGAGAGAGAGAACCAAAAGAGAGTGAGAGAAAAAGAGAGCTAGAGAGATGGCACTGCCCGTAACCGTGACCTTGTTAAAGGAGAACAAGGAATTCGGAGGCACTGTGTCGTCGTGGCGACACGCTCAACAATGAGATGGAATGGAGAGGCTATCTGGGTTTGTCACTTTCCATTAACCTCACATAGCCCCTACACACACACACACACACACACACACACACACACACACACACACACACACACACACACACACACACACTCATTGCTCCAAAATGGGATTTGAACCAGCGTGCACTGTGGTCTTAGAAGCAGGAGGGGGTGAGAAGCTCAGGAACAATGGGCTGTCATTGAGATGGGCAGTGTTGGCCATTCAAACATGCACCATGCATAAACATTGATTACGCCATGGACACACCCTGAAAAAAGCCTACACCCTTACACTGCTTGGTTTAAAGCCACTTGGTTGAAAAACATTCTAACAATGTTAGTTATCTTTTATTTGTCATTATTTGATAGTCTTAAATTCATGTTTTCATTTTGGCTTTAATTTGACTTCTCTGATCATTCTTTATATATTTTTCTTAATAGTTTACGAACTTTCAACATTTTACATCATCTTTTCCCATTAGGTATGCTCCATAAATATTTCCCCAGTCTGCTTAACAGAAAAGTTGAAAAGAACAATCTCTTTATTAAATACTGTTACATAACATTCTGATTAGGTATGTCATTTCCTGCATGAATGGAAAATGAAATGCCGCAAGCGGAGGTTAATCATCATAACAGCCTTAATTCTTTAAATGAAAACATTTGACAGATTGTTAAGGCATTCCAGGCAAAGTGCTTTGATTCGTTAAATGACATTTCTTTACAGATTGTTCAGGGCTGGCATTCCTTCGCTTAATTAAGAAGGCAGCTACAGTCCTTATCAACTTTCAAGGTTGACAAAACATAACATTTTATTAGTTCGTTTATATACTTCTTGAACACTCAATGGAGTTGGAGATATTTTTGCTGATTAAATGTTGGATTCTTCCCAATTCTCATTTTAGTTGTGCATTTTTTTTCATGCAAGCTTTTATCATGTCATTACATTTTTTCACTGTTTTGTTATTGATATCTCTTATAAGTACGTAACAATTCGCAATTGGTCTTGCAATGTCCGAAAAATAGTAGATTTCTTGGACCATATTGTGTGTGTTCCATTGGGGACCACGTTGGAAACAAGTTCATTTTGCTTCAACGTGTTATCCCCTGGGTGCATATTTTCTCCCAATAAATCAATCAGTCACAGTCCTGAGAAAGTTTTGTGACATAAATGTAAAAGTGTGTTGATCCCTAGATGAGGTATATGTCACATGTCATATGTCACAGGTACTGTATGTGGCTCGTGGGGACATTTCTGCACAGCACACAGCCATTAATGGCCTTCCTCACGTGTGTGTTAATGGCCATCCACACGTGTGCACTCAACTGAGGAAAAATGTGTACATACATTTTTGTGCACACAACTCAGTTGATCACTGCAAATTGAACCTCTTGATTTTCCCACCTATGTCAGGCATTCAGGTTGAGGTTTCACTTAAAATTGAATTGGAATGAAAATTGCTTGTAAATAACTTATTGGAATGACATTACTGTGAGCGAGGCTGCTCGTTCCAACAACTCTCTGGAGAGAGACACTCATTTGGCCCACACTTAGTGAATGAATGAATGGATGGCTGAATGACTGATTGAATGACTGACTGAATGACTGACTGAATGATTGACTGAATGAATGGCTGAATTAATGAATGAATGGCTGAATGAATGAATGAATGAATGGCTGAATGAATGAATGAATGAAAGACTGAATGAATGAATGAATGGCTGAATGAATGAATGAATGAAAGACTGAATGAATGAATGACTAACTGAATGACTGACTGAATGACTGGATGAATGAATGAATGAATGAATGGCTGAATGAATGAATGCATGAATGAATGGCTGAATGAATGACTGAATGAATGAGCGTTGGAAAAAACAAACTAAAAAACAGTGGCTTTCTCTGTAGTCTGTCTTTGAAACCAGACAGAGCACCAAGCTATCATCACTGGAAAGTGTCGTCTGTGTACTTCTACAAAGAGCATGTGGAGCTCTTCTCTTGCTCTCTCGGATTACGAGAATTTGAGTTTGTTGAACGGCTCAAATGATTTATAAAGTAAACTATTTATATTTATATTTGCCCTGTATCTTCTGCAGGAAGTTCACCCAAAACATATTGTTTGACAGAGAGGAGTTATTGTATGCTCATGCTGTTTGTTGATGAGAAAGCCATTGAAAAGTGGATCCCCATCGAGCATGGACAGAATGGAGTGGTTAGCCATCCACTCCCTCACTGTTCCGTGTTGTACCAAACTAGTCTTTCTTTCTTTCTTCTGCTATTTTCTGTAAACAAGGAATTTCCCCCAATAAGGAGGAGTGCATCTCAACAACATCTCAATATCATAAATGTATTTTAAAATATTGACATACAAATGATATACTCATAACACCCATTGAAACAAACTGAAAGTGCCACAGGAATACATAAAAGCTGTGCCTTACATTATTTTCTTACTTTGATTTATTTGTTACATGTCAGAGTTGCATCATGTAGGCTAGTCAGTGATTAGCCCATCTCTGGGGCAGGGAGGACAAGCAGGGAGTATTGGGTCATTTGTGTGTCAGGGCTGTGGAACATCTCCATCTTCATTGGGGATTAACATGAGGAATTCTCTGGAAAGTCCTTTTGAATAAGGATGCCATTTTACATACAGAAATTACATGATGACAGGGAATTTTGTGGTAAAAATATAATCTGGAATTCTGTAGGATTCCCTGTTGCTCATTAGTATCAAAGCTCTGAACAGATGCCTTGTACTTCAATAATGTTACCTATTTATCAACAAAAATGCATTGTGCCATGTGGACAACAACATTTAGTTAAAATTCCAGGTTTACCATCACAGTTAGTGTGAAAGTGTGTTTTGTGTATTGAATATTCTACGTTGTGTGGTTGATTCCAGAACTAGGTCATTATCACTTCATTTATGGCTTTGAAGCCATTTAAATAATAAAAAGGGGGAAATAGTAAATCCATTACTGATCATAAAACCAAAGCGGTACTCATCCTACTTTATTTTTACTAGTGAAAATGAACAATGAAACCAAATAATGTATTATTATTTTGTACTATTTTTTTTGTTGCTGCAAGTCAACCCCCTGGACCATGTCCAATTACCAGGCCGCTATGTGCAGGTCTCCAACGTGAGGAAGGGAGATGGTGGAAAAAGGAAAAAAGGTTTCCTGAACAGGGCCAAATGAAGACAGGTCCACATAAAGAGCCCTCTGAGGCCAGATAAAGCTGCTCATTAGTGGCCCCTGCCTGAACAATACACACACACACGTGCACCCACACACACACCCCTGTTCCATGTTCCTGTCCCTGCCATCCAACCATCCAACTGCTCCCCTGAAACATCTGCCGGTACTAGGCAGTACGCCACACAGGGCTCTATCCAGTCACCACTGTGCCACAACAGGCTGGCTATTTGTGTGTTGAGAACCTGGATTTTTGTGTGTGGGATGGTGGGGGGGTCCGGGGGTTTTACCCCCAATGTAATTTTTGTGTCTTTTATAGAGGTATTGTTTTGTTTGGGGTTGATTCTTTGGCTCCACTCAACTGTGTCTCTGGTCCGTACTATACAGTACGGTTCTTGGATGTCGGTCAGGATAACTCTGTCACATTGTACATTTACACTTTGAGGGATGTCATGTCATGGAGGACTTGTAATGGAAATAGAACATTCTAGAAAAAATACTTTTGCCTGATTTTTGACATTGGACTCCTGATCATGCCCCTCCCTGCCTTGCTCCTTTAGCATGCTAATAGCTTTCAACAGATTTAATTTATGAAATCCATCAACAATGTCCCAAGGGCTCTGTGAATGACATCGTCTCTCTAAGGCTACTGGGGATTACTCTGTGGCCCTCTTCGAAATAGCGCCTGTCTTTGGACATTAGCCAACACGAGGAGGATGTTATCACAGAGGATTAATTCTGCGGTAATGAAACGTTTGTCTTCTGAAGGCTTAAGACAGTAAGACCGGGAAAAGATGGCCATTGATTGGTCCATTGGTGCCATTTTGTTTCTAGTGTACATAGCTTAGCCCAGTGATATCAGAGAGGGTGTGAGAAGTGATGGGGACATTATCCGCTGGGGTGAAGGGTATTTTGGGAACTGAACCGTTCTGACTGTAGTTTTGTTCTTCGCCATTGTGCTAAGTTCGTCTGAGCAGCATCCTTTATAGGCTAGACTTCTATCCTCAATCTGAATGAGAGAAAGAAGTCACTCCTACCTCAGCTTTAGTTCCTTTCTTTTTCCAGTATTTAGTTGTATTCCACAAAAGGAAGGACATGTGTTTTTATTCAATACATGAAAAACGAAAATGCTGGTAACCTTAGATACTTTGTTGATTGCTCTGGAGTCTAGACATAAGTTTTGATTGCTGTAGAGTTTAGGGTTAGCTGTCTGGGTTTAAAGATGCACTCCAACTATTTAGGAACTTTTCATGTTGAAAAACAATATTCCACACATAAATAGTGTAATTTCCTTGCACTTAAGGGTAAAAAACATATGTTTTGAGCAAACTGCAAACTTCAAGGAGTAGGCCATTCAAGGGGTTGGTCTGATGGTGCCCTCTGTCATCGGCCTCCCCCTTCCTTTAACATAGCCAACCCATCTGCCAGTGTTGTGTAGGCAGACTAGGCACCAACAGAGCTGCTATTTACCATCCTTCACCTCTCCTCATCCCTCATTCCCTCCCTTCTTCCTACCTGTGGGCAGCTTCACATTCACTTTGTTTCAAGAGAGACCCCCACTGTGTCCTTGAAGTAGAAGGCTCACATTATTTAAGTAGGAAAAGCCATAAAGTTCTCTCTGCTCTCCCTGCACTCACCCCCTCCTCGTTGGTCGTTCTTTCTCTCTCTGTCTCTCTCTCTCCCTCGTATTCACTCATCATCACAGTTTAAGAATTAAAACCCCAAAGACAAGCTCAAGCAAATGTTACAAAATAATTCACACCATATTCTGACAGTCATTACTTCAAAGTTATACCCCCAACAAAACTGCAAAGAGAAAGGTGCCAGTATCTCAAATCAAATCAAACATTATTAGTCACATACTTACAAGCCCCTAACCAACAAATAATATGAATAAGAATACAAAATAAAAGGAACAAGTAATTAAAGAGCAGCAGTAAAATAACAATAGCGAGACTATATACAGGGGGTACCGGTACAGAGTCAATGTGCGGGGCCACCGGTTAGTCGAGGTAATTGAGTTAATATGTACATATAGTTAGAGTTGTTAAAGTGACTATGCATAGATAATAACAGAGAGTAGCAGCGGTGTAAAATAGGGGGTGTGGGGGGGGGCAATACAAACAATTTGGGTATCCATTTGATTAGATGTTCAGGAGTCTTATGGCTTGTGGGTAGAAGCTGTTTTAGGAGCCTCTTGGTCCTAGACTTGGCGCTCCGGTACTGCTTGTCGTGCGGTAGTAGAGAGAACAGTTTATGACTAGGGTGGCTGGAGTCTTTGGCAATTTTTAGGGCCTTCCTCTGACACCGCCTGGTATAGAGGTCCTGGTTGTACTGGGCCGTACGCACTAGCACTCTGGAGTGCCTTGCCATACCAGGCAGTGATGCAACCAGTCAGGATGCTCTCGATGGTGCAGCTGTAGAACCTTTTGAGGATCTGAGGGCCCATGCCAAATCTGTTCAGTATCCTGAGGGAGAATAGGTTTTGTCGTGCCCTCTTCACAACTGTCTTAGTGTGTTTGGACCATGATAGTTTGTTGGTGATGTGGACACCAATGAATTTGAAGTTCTCAACCTGCTCCACTGCAGCCCCATCGATGAGATTGGAGGCGTGCTGTCTTCCTTTTTCTGTAGTCCACAATCATCTCCTTTGTCTTGATCACGTTGAGGGAGAGGTTGTTGTCCTGGCACCACACGGCCAGGTCTCTGCATGACGGATGTGTTGTTACCTACCCTTACCACCTGGGGGCGGCCAGTCAGGAAGTCCAAAATCCAGTTGCACAGGGAGGTGTTTAGTCCCAGGGTCCTTAGCTTAGTGATGAGCTTTGAGGGTACTATGGTGTTGAACGCTGTGCTGTAGTTAATGAATAGCATTCTCACATAGGTTTTCCTTTTGTCCAGGTGGGAAAGGGCAGTGTGGAGAAGCAATAGAAATTGCATCATCTGTGGATCTGGGTGGAGTGGGTCTAGGGTTTCTGGGATAATGGTGTTGATGTGTTAGGGGGGAGGGGGGGGGGGGGTTTCAATATTTTAAATTGTTTAGAACTCAAACAAGTCAGTGTTTAGACTTCCCCATATTGCAATGCATTGTGATATTTCACCCACTCCTGCTCAATAGAACTGTGACCACTGTGTAGTACATACTACATTTTGGGGTTTGACAATTGTTCATAACTGGTCATGTCTGTGAACTTGACCGTCTTATGCACTCAAATTAGGAGTGAAAACCGTACTGATGTTTACAGGGCCAGAGATGTGGTTCTGTGAAATCTATGCCAGGGCACAGGAAGTGCAGCACAGCGTTCTGTTGGATTGTCGTAAAAGGGGAAGGAGGCAGCTCCCAATGGGGAAACATGCATTTGACAGCACTTACTCCTGGTGACCTCTTCAGAGAGTGTCTGACAGGAAGAGGAAAGGGGGTGAGGAGGAGGAGAACAGGGACGGGGGTCTCTGGGGTTGGCTGTAGGCTGGTGACACACACACACGCACACACTTTCCCCCCTAACACCCACAGACACGGGACACAGGACCAGACACTATTTTCCTCTCATCCTCCTTTTCTCACTGGTGAAGTGGAGAGAGGGAGTAAAAAGCCCTTTAATTGTCCTCCTCCCTTGCTCCCCTTGGCAGCACAGCCACAGTGTGTGCATGTGATTTTACACGTATGAGAAATACATACCCGGTTTACCTTCTGCAACGTGATTGACAGGAGGATAGATAGTTGTCCCCTAAGAGAATGGATCAAGACCAAACAAGCAGCGAAACAAACATGATATGGCTGTTGAAGTTCCTCAAACATCTGACTGGTTCCCTCTAAGCTGCGCGCAGGAGTACAGTAGCCCAGAGACTGCACAGCTCCCATGGACTGCCCGCAGAAGAAATATTAGAGAACACATCGCAGTAGGATTCTATTGTATTGACAGGCACTACTCAGTCCCTACTGTACACAGACCGGTGCAGGATAAACAATCAGAGCTGCAGTAGGCCTATATGCAAATAGACCATTGCCATATATGGATCTGTGCTATTTACCTTGGACTGGACTGTGTTTACAGAATGAGCGGTCGTGAATAGCGCTTGTTTTGAGATCAAAGCGAGAACTGCATGTAGCGAAGTGTGTACATTTTGTTCACATCTTTGCTAGTAAGTGAGTTATTAGCCCAGTAATACATCATTTGTAGTCAGCAATAAATAGGGGAGTGATTGCTTCCTACAAGAGCACAAAACATGTGAATTTCTAGACATCTTTGAAAAGCGAGTTAAGAGCTTTTTTTGTCTTATTAAAGGGGCAGTGTTGTGGCCTCTCGAGAGGCGCAGTGGTCTAAGGCACTGCATCGCAGTGCTAGCTGTGCCACTAGAGATTCTGGGTTCGAGTCCAAGCTCTGTCGCAGCCGGCCGCGACCGGGAGACCCATGGGGCGGCGCACAATTGGCCCAGCGTCGTCCGGATTAGAGGAAGGTTTGGCCGGCAGGGATGTCCTTGTCCTATCGCACACTAGCGACTCCTGTGGCGGGCCGGATGCAGTGCATGCTGACCAGGTCGCCAGGTGTACAGTGTTTCCTCCGACACATTGGTGCGGCTGGCTTCCGGGTTAAGTGGGCATTGCAGCGATGAGACAGGACTGTAACTACCAATTGAATACCATGAAATTGGGGAGATAAAGGTGTAAAAAAAAAAAAAAATCGAATCAAATGGGCAATGTTGTATTTTGAGACGGTCTTGAATAAGTAGCCAATAGGCAGAGGGTAGCATCATTTTTCTGATTCTCTGTAATGATGGTATGGGAATAATAATGCATTTGTATTTTGTTCAGTCACCTCCTTATTTGAGTGGATAAAGGTTAATGTCAAGCCCTGCATGTTTTTTTTTCAAGGTCTACATTGAACACCACACATTGGCTGCTACTGCAGGCTGAAAGAACAGCTATTTCCATGTTAAAATGTTACGGGGTGCATTTTCTCAACAACAAAAAATGATGGTAGGACACTCTGGTGGGCCTACATTATGATCATCCACAGTAGCCTACTTGACCACTGTTAAAACTGCAACTTAAAGTGGGTAGAGCCTCAATGTTCACAATAAACACACGCTGGAAGTTGCACAGAATTTTCACAACGTTCAAATTTGTGCTCAGCAGACCTGACATTTACTCAGTGCCCCCCCCCCAAAAAATAAGAAGGAACACTGGTCGTGACGTTGTGCTCTCGCTTTAGGAAGTTACCCCGAAGGTGTCCAGGGAGCAGGCTGGGTAGCTGTAGAAAGATGAAGTGGGGTGTGTGTGCGCACGCGGGCGCGCGTGTTCTATGACGACTCGTCTGATATCTGGCGTCAGCTCTGACCATATCTCCCCCAGTGTCATCGCCTCACTCAAGCAAACTCCCTCTCCCGAGTGCTGTTAAATGTTCTCTCTACGAACAAAATGCCTCCTCTTTTCCACTTCCTTCTTCTAGACCTAATGTCTTCACTAATAGGGGACAGGCTTAATTGGCCTGTGGAAGTTTGGGAGACCAGTGGGAAAAGGGTGGAGGTGGAGAGAAGGTACTTAAAAATGTTAATGGATCAGAGGAGACGCCGGTTAAAAACCATCTCTTCCTCCCTTCGGCCATTTTGAGTCTGGCGGTGCACTTGTTCTTTGAGATGTTGGAGTATCCATCTTTGTTCTTGTTCTGAGTAGGCTATCTTAGTGTCCTGTCAAGGTTCTATGTTGTATAAGTGTTCTGTTTAAACCTAGAATATACTAGTCAAATTCTCCACCCCAAAATAATTGTATTAAGTGTACACCTCACTCTCTTTATTGTAGTTTACTTTACAAATAGATAGTGTATTTCATTAGAGGATACCAGCTTCAATATCAAGAATGAGTCGTCAATAGACCCGACTATTGTCTTTTTTCAAAGCATGGAAATCATTTCCAGAGTTTTCACAGAAGAAGAGAGTTTTCACAGTTCAGAAACAAGAAGAAAAGCTTCATCAAAAGTTGACTCAGTCCAGCCCTCAGCTAAACAGAGGCCACTCACTCTCCGATACGCGTCCCTCCTTGACCCATTAGCAAATGGCGTTGGGAATACTTCCATTGGAAATTCAAAGCTAAATGAATTGCCTGCAAACCACACGCACAACGGCACCGAGGGCGTCTAAATTATCCTGATTGAACACTTCACTAAGTGAGAGGACTACTTTAAAGATCAATTTACACATCACACGGGGTTATTGATCTAGCCCAATGTAGCCTAGGTCCTCTGCAGCGAGTGAGAGAAAGCACTTCAATTAACGGTCAAGGAAAAATAGGGACGAAACGTTCTTTTCTCAAAGAAGAGTTTACGTTTTAAGTTTATTGGTCGTTCAGCATTATGGCATTATTAAAAATAGTTGTTGTTAAAAACTCGGACTTATTTTGAGATTGAATAAATATGAAAACTGCTAATTGAATAAACAAAAATTATGTCCACGCATTAGATTTGTTTTCCAAAATGTATAGTATTATTGTATATTTTTTTCATCCTATAATTGAAAAAATGAGTTGATTCTGCCACTATTATTATGTGGGAATAGCCAAGGCATCCCACTTTGATGAATGGTAAACTGTAAGACACGGATGGATTAATTGAATACTTTAGGAGGAACAGAGGGAAAAGACTCCTGCTTTGCCAAAATGAGCCTATAATAAACATCGCTTTATTGTTTTACTTGGTTGGAAATATATTTCATCAACACCGGAGCAATGAAACTATGTTCTCGATTCCAAGTTGCCTTCTTTACCTGGCTGTATACAGAGCACCCATACTGCACTTCTATTTTCTTTAAACAAAACAATGTGTCTTTGCTGTCAGAACAAGGCCACACGCGTCCCTTAGACGAAGGCTGTGTGTTGATGAGCATACTTTTCTCTGCGTCGTAGTCTGTGGTAACTGGCAAGGTCTCAGTATTTCACACAGTTAAGACGAGGGTTGCAAAGTGAGGGTATATTACTGGAAACGTTCACATTTGTTGTACAGTTCTAGGATTTTATGTAATTTGGTGGTCTTTTTTTTGGGGGGGGGGGGGTTGGATCAGCTTTAATATTGCAGATAGATTGTAGCTTCTATCAATGTAATTGTTTGCATAATTTCCAATACCCCCATATATTTTGGGGGTAGATATGTGTATATACATACCCTTCTTAAAATATATTTCAGTTTATTATTTACCCCTAACCCTCCACCCCTCCCCTAATTGGAGTAAACTAATGGACAACAACACTTAGGCTTCTACTTCCAGCTTATACATACTATATACATTTTACGGACACAGTATATTTTACAATACTTATCTTTTGTTTGTTTTTAGTCCCATCCTTCAACTACCATCAACCCCTCCTATCTATCTCTGAAGTTCATCCTAGTGGTCCTTTTGGGTACTTTAGATTATGACAGGTGTCTTTAATGATCTCTGGCCCTCTGTGTGGCCTTATCACATCAAATATATCAAATAATTGTATGAGATGATTTTTATTTTTTTATTCTTTTATTTAAATAGAATGACAAAGCTGTCAAACATTATCTTAAATATAAACCATCAGCCTAGTGAATACCATTGTTTTTATGTTTATTATCAGGCTTTCAGCATAAAATATTCTTTATATATTTTGTACAGTTTTGTTGATTTTACTATGTCAATGTGTCTTTGTTGTAAATGTTTTTGCGTCAAACTGGTGGCTGATGTGAAAAAGGTCTAATGCAGCCATTTTTATCTCAATATCAATGGCTTACAATTATGTACAGTACCTTACTGTGATTGTGTTCAGTCAAAATGGTCCAAAATTTGCAAAGAGCAATTTCTCAAGCAAGAATTTTGCTAGGACTGTCTGGGAGTGGTTTGAGTGGGGAGGAAAATACTGAAAACTAACTAACTATTTATCATCATTAGTCATTTAGGTCAACATTGGATCATTCAGAGATCCTCACTGAACTTCTGGAGAGAGTTTGCTGCACTGAAAGTAAAGGGGCTGAATAATTTTGCACGCCCAATTTTTCAGTTTTTGATTTGTTAAAAAAGTTTGAAATATCCAATAAATGTCGTTCCACTTCATGATTGTGTCCCACTTGTTGTTGACTCTTCACAAAAAAATACAGTTTTATATCTTTATGTTTGAAGCCTGAAATGTGGCAAAAGGTCGCAAAGTTCAAGGGGGCCGAATACTTTCGCAAGGCACTGTATATAAAAAACACAGGATATCACCTTTTTGACTGAACTAGTCCTTTAATTACCGGTAGGTTATTTTCTCTTGAACCATATGGTCTATCCACTAGAAACCCTTGGACAATATGAACAAAAATAAATACATTTTGACGTTAAGTTATTCAAGTTTAAATTACCAAAGTTGCAATATATTATGTTAATGACCAAAATTACCAAAGATTTCTGTGACTTCGGTAAAGTGGTGTAAAGGTTGTTGAAGAGAGAGTTTAGAATGAGTGCATGTACTCAGACAAATACACACACAGATACACACACACACACACTCAGCGTCATGTTCCAGGACCCCGACACCTGTTCCTGAACTCGTTCTGCCTCCCTGGCCCTGGTCGGGATGAGAATAAAGTAGAGAGAACATGACACAGCAGTCACCCTGCAGATGAGAGGAGAACGACAGAACAGGCAATTAAGGAGAAATAGAAGAGAGGGAGAGGAACAGAACCGTAAGAGATGGGTAATAATATGCAGTCAACGTCAACAGGTCTGCTGGATATGAACAGGGCTCTTCTGGTGTGCGTCCCAAATGGCGCCCTAGTCCCTGTTGGCCCTGATCAAAATAAGTGCACTTTATCGGGAGTAGGGTGCAATTTGGGATGCAACCCTCCTTGTCCTTGCTCTGCTGTTGAAGCGGTATAATGAGGGCACCAGCCACCTGCTATTAGACCAGTTCTAAAGATACATCGTCCACGGTGTCTGACATGCTACTACTGCTGTGCACGTTCTAGGATCTTAGAAGACCTAGCCGATTGTTTGACACACAGAACTAGAATCCTATTTCTATGTTCTTACATGCTACCACTGCTGCTATGCAGGCCTTAGAAGACAGAGCCCATTGTCTGACACACAGAACTAGAATGCTATTTCTATGTTCTGGCATGCTGCGATGCAGATCTTAGAAGACAGAGCCCATTGTCTTAGTCACTAGTAGGCCTACTAAGTCTACAAGGCACAGCTGTCTGTCATACTGCTACTGTGTTCATACACATTCATGCTTTGTGATGATCTGGGCTCATTTTCGATCTAGATTGAAGGGGTTAGTAGCTACCCTGACTTTGAAATCGCTAATTGCTGTATTCTGGTAAATGTTTTATTTTGGGGGGATTGTCTGATGTTATCCATTTCTGTGATGGAATTTTACTAGTGCTAGTAGTGCCTCTTGGTTTATGTCCTTTAATCAATCAAGACATCTTTGCTTGAATCCTTCCCATTCCAGTTCACTATCAGATTGCTCATCTGCCAGTAAATCTTTGCAAGGAATTTAAAGTGGAGAGAAATGTGTGTGTTGCTATTGCCACACCTCGACAACCTCATATCACAAAATCTATGTTCCTTTGCACCTTCTCCAAAAACCTCAACGTGCATCGATTGAATGACTCCTATTTTACCGCCTCCATCTTTAACAGTTGCTGAGAAAGCACTTGGTGGCTGCTGTCGTACACTGAGCTGGAATGTGGATTGCAATATTCTGTGATCTTCTGAACATTAGCAAATTAAATGTGGCATTCCGATGGAGTGAAAGCTTATTTGTGATTAATATTTATCTTGTGTGTTATGCCGGGCATACATGATTTCGCCACGATTTTGCCGTCCCAGAGTAAATGTAATTATCGGGGTGAAATCCTATGAATTTGGGCTAGGATAAGTATGTTGGGACTGGCGTAGTTTGAGCGGGTCAAGAACACACCAATGGCTGTTCCGTTCTCCCAGACCCCTATCAGATCTCCCAACGCAATTGGGCAAGGACTGCTGCCAATAGCCAATGAGCACTCGGCAAACAGTGACGGCAAAGAGGAAAGCAACAACAACAAGACCCTGTGGACCAAAGCGGAGCTGTGAAGCGAACGCAGCTGCCTGTTCAATATTAAACGTTTTTTATTACCTCCAATTCCCTCTGTAGAATAGAAAGTGTATTGTCCACGTCTGCCCTGCCATTTGCAAGTCCACATTCTGCGGTTACAGTCCCTTTTTTTATAACAATGTGCACACTAATTAAGCAGCTCGCTGTTTGCGTGTACACATTTCTTACCTACGACAACTGTGAAACGAAGGGCGGGATCAACTAGGGAATCGCCGTGTAATGTGAGCAGCCACGTCCTGGGGTTGATGTACGGAATTAAAGATTTGGAACAAGGACATCAGGAGTTGTCAGCACATCCATGTTTACCTGAGAGGTGTGGCTTGTGAAGACTAGGCTTGTTCTGTTTGTTTCCCTGACAACCTGGAGGAATAGATGGAATAGAAGGGTTGTCCAGAGAATAACTCCTTGCAAGAGGCTGTTTTTAGTGTCGTCCATGGACATTCTAACAAGTCAAATACAGTACATGGACATTCTAACAAGTCAAATACAGTACATGGACATTCTAACAAGTCAAATACAGTACATGGACATTCTAACAAGTCAAATACAGTACATGGACATTCTAACAAGTCAAATACAGTACATGGACATTCTAACAAGTCAAATACAGTACATGGACATTCTAACAAGTCAAATGCAGTACATGGACATTCTAACAGTCAAATACAGTACATGGACATTCTAACAGTCAAATACAGTACATGGACATTCTAACAGTCAAATACAGTACATGGACATTCTAACAGTCAAATACAGTACATGGACATTCTAACAGTCAAATACAGTACATGGACATTCTAACAGTCAAATACAGTACATGGACATTCTAACAGTCAAATACAGTACATGGACATTCTAACAGTCAAATACAGTACATGGACATTCTAACAGTCAAATACAGTACATGGACTGTATTATTTTTCTGGGGACTTTGACGATAGCCCACTGTAGAAGTTCTCTATTGTAACACTTTGTTTGACTCTGTATACTGTAACCTTTTAAAAAGTTGAAGCTTTTGACTTGAGTCTGCTCAGAAGAATCAGATGTATGCATTTTCTACTTTTGGGACTATTCTATTTGTTCCACTGTGGGGAATCTGATTATTTTGACCCAGGTCTACATCTTGGGGGATAGAATACTGTAGAAGCGTGGAGGTCTCCATTGGAATACCTTTCCTGTTGTAGCACTGGGACCGTGGTGTTCCTGAGCAGGTTTTTCCACCCCTATTCACAGCACTTACACTGCAACATTAATGATGAACCTGACCCATGTTTGAACTCCTTGTGTAACCTGAACATTGGCTTCCCAAACAGGCAGGCGCTAGTCTGCTACAGCCTCGGCAGCCCGCTTTACAAAGTGCCCTCGCATGTGTCATGTTGCAATCCGACCTGAGAAAAATACAGACAGAACGTACTATCATTTAATAATTCATTTGGAGGAGAAAGAAAGAAAGAAAACTGACATGGGATTGAATATTTATTGAAGAGGGGGTTGTGGTTGAAGGTGGGTAGTGGGTTTGGGGGATTGGGCAGGAGGCAAATGCTTTATTTCAATATGGTGTTAAGGTTCTTGGATGAGCTCGCGGTTCATGTCAGTCATGCCGCACGTTTGTTTTGATAACATGAAATGTGTTAGCCATGTGCTTGCGCTTAATGGCCAATAATACACAAGGTCCATGAACAGTTAAATAATTGTTTTTCATAGCCATGCTTATCCACTTACTTCCACGACCAAAATCTGTTTTTCGATTACGATACCCTTGAAGCTCTGGGTGAGGGGGGCTGTATCTCCAACAGAGAGAACAGAAAGACAAGAAGACGTCAGCCCAAAAGGACAAAGCCTTAATATATTTTGAGAACCTTCGTTAAGTCTGACTTTCTTGCTGTTGACGTGCCGTGCGATATCATTACAGATCTTCATTTGGCTAAGTGGTGGCTGACAAATGATTTGAGGGCGACGGAGTCTTCTGGGACCATGTCAGCCCGTATCACCACACACCTTCTCATCTGGGCCCTCGTTTTATATCAAGTCAAAACTATATGATATGATGAAGATATTCTGATGTGGGGTGGTAATCCTGTAGCAGACGTTCATGGGATAAATCAATGAGGCTGTTATCGTATCTGATCAATTACCGTCTGTAGAAGAAAGACATGTAGAGATGTATACAATGGGGAATTTATACGGGAACACAGTAGACAGGATTAGAGAAAAAGGCGAGCAGTATTTTATAGATCATGTTTTCTGTAGTAATAATAGTAGAATATTAGTAGTAGTGGTCGTATTATTATGTCTGTTGTCACAACGTTGAAACCAGATGGAAGGAATGTCTCTAACGTTCATACTCTACTGTTACCTACAGGATTTAGCTGGTGCAATTCAAGCTTTTAGTATTCATTAAAAAGACAGACATATTTAAAGACAGACATTTGTAGGAAAGCTGTAATGTAACAATGGAAAATGTGTCCGAATGGATATACAGAATGTCTAAATCGTATATAATACTGTACCGTTGCAGAGGCCTTGGCTTTGTGGAGTCGGACTTCTATTGTGTCTCATCTCCTCACTAAATAGCCAGGGGGCGTAATACTTAGATTAAACATGTCAGTTTTGTCTTTCTAATCCCAATGATCAAGGATTTTATTCCTGTCAAATGCAATCTAGCCTCGTAAATGATGCACTTTCACGTTTTTTCGACAAGGATATCGTATTGCTGCTGTTATTTCATGAAAGGGAGAAGGAGAGAAAGGCACAGAAATACATGACACACACCGACGCTGTTGGCAATACATGTTGTGACACCGTGTAGATCAGCCAAACAACACAATATTGCCAGAGATTTCACACTTCTCACAGTTTCAACAGACGGAGCTTTGTTTCATGAGTAACTTGGTCTTTGTAGTTCTGTGTTGGTAGATAAAAAGACATCCAGACATCCAAAGTGCTGCTACCACTACTGCTATTCATTGTGTTCGGTTATGTGTCTTAATTAGCAGAAGTTGTGTTTTTCTCATTCATGTAGTAAGACACATTATTGGCCACTTTAGATGGACTCTTTCAATGTGATCGATATTAACATGGTCAAGTCCATTAATGTCCAAGTCGTTGTCCTACCATCCTCTAAATCATTGGCGGGGGGGTGGGGGGGGGGGGGGGGGGGGTGGGGTGGGGGGGGGGTTAGACCCTGTCCCATATCCGGCCCTTTTTAAATCAGCCCAGTAACATTGTAAAGTACTGTGCTAAATTGGATCGGGAAAGTTATTTCTTACCCCATCTGTGTCTTAATGTGACAGGCCATTCCCCAGCTATGATTACACCCCCCCCCCCCCTCCCCACACAGCCATCAAGATGAAAGGAGGAAAAGTTAGATGGGGGGATGAAATTAGATTGCGTCGCCCTCTCTCTCTCTCTTTCCTCATATAGCTTCCTGTAACATTTTTTTGGGGGGGGGGTCTAAATACCTGATTACTCCATACTTAGGAGCGCAAGGGGAAAAGCAGCTGGATCATAATCAATCCTTTTAAAAATCACAGCGTGCCACACAGCCCCGCTCCCTCCTACCATCCAGGATAAATGTGACACGAGGGCCCCCGCTTCCCGCTCTTCTCTGATGAATCACTGAGGGTTTAATGATTACGGGAATTGTCATCGACTGATCATCAGTCTCAATTTATTTCAAATCAATGTCAGGAGTTTGTAGGAGAGCACCCGCCCCAGCCCCCGGACGAGAAGTGTGTGTTTCTGTGTTGTGAGTGTGTGTTTTTTCTCTCTGGGTTTTTTCTGCTGCCGTGGTCTAATCTCCAAGAGCTCGGGGGTTGAGGAGGAGAGCAGCATTAAGGCCGGGTCATGTAGCATCTCTTTGTTTTAAGTGGGTGGGTGTGTGGATAGTTAAACAAAGAACATTTGGAGTGAGGACATTTCGCCGGTCCCAAAAAGGAAAAATGCTATTTTATCAGGGTTAGGAGTTAGAGTTAAGAGTTAGAGTTAGGATTTAGCTTTAGGGTTAGGTTAAGGATTAGGATTTTGAATCAATTGTTTGGTCCCCACAAGGATCATAAAACAAATGTGTGTGTGCGAGTAGGGCCCTTATAATGGAATGGGCCCCCGTGGCGGTTCAGGGGCCCTTCAGTGTTTGCCTAACCCCCCTGTTGAACACTGTCTGCTTTTAGGAACACGTAATTCTCTCTCCTCTGTAAAGTATACCCAATTGTATAGGCATTTGTATCATACTGACCACCACCCAGCAAACAAGGAACATTCCCAGGACATTAGCTAACATTCCCATGAAGTTCTTGTCAGGGTTTGATCTAACATTAGTATGATACATGTTATGATAGTTCTGAAACTTGTTCTGTGTGGTCATGTAGTTCAGTTCAGTGCCCTGGCCAGATTAAGGAGACTTTACCCTTCTCAGAGAGGCCGGCCGGCCGGCGGATCCGAGCCAACGCTTGTTATCCCGTTGACCTCTAACCCTCCTGGGTCCCGTGTCGGGACAGGGCCGGAGCAACTACCTGCACCGCTGCACGTCCTTGTCCCTGTCCTGTCAGAGTGCTCTTTATGATGATGGCCCCTGAACTGAACTCCCCGTACTGTTTCAATCTTTATCACTCTCTCACACACACACACACACACACACACACACACACACACACACACACACACACACACACACACACGCACACACACACACACACACACACACACACACACACGGATGGATGGATGGATGGATGGGCACAGATGTGTACGCACCCACACACACACACACACACACACACACACACACTTATCTCCCCACTCCAAAGATGCTCTGGAAGATGGATAGGGCCTGTCTGTGTGTTCTAGCAGCCAGCGAGAGGCTAAATGCTGAACATTGGAATTGGTAGAAGCATGAGGCTGTCCCAAAAGGGTCCTAAAAGTCTACATAGCTGCTGTAATATATTAGCTGTAATATAGTTGCTGTAATATATTAGCTGTGCAAATGTAGTTGTTACAGTATGATCTTAATTGGTGGCATTACCCCCCCCCCCCCCCACCAAAATACCAATTAGGAAAACAAAGAAGAGAAAACAACTACTTGGCATTTGTCTATCACATTTTTTTCCTGACACATTTAGGGGCAAACGTGATATTACCCAATTTGCATACCCCTGCGCAGCGATGCATACAGGGTGAAATTACAATCATTATTATTTCATGTTGATTGGAACGGACACGTTTTTCCAACCACATTAGTACATGATGCTCCCTGGCCAACCCAAACCATCCCTCATTCTCTCCAAACACTGATGGAAACTGACATCCCTGTGACACCTTTAGTTCCACACACACGCGCTCGCTCGCTCGCTTAACTTCCTCTTATTTCCCCCCCAGTCAAAACATGGTCACCAAAAAATACCTAAGAGAGCCTGAGACATCCAGGTTAATGTACTGTAATCTTTGACACTGCAGAATTACCTGAATAAAAACAATGAAAATATGCCAATTGAGCTCATTAATTTCTTCCACTACATTTATCCCAGGTGCTGGTGGGGAAAGCACAGTAAAATTGTTCATCCCAATTAAAGCCACAATCAACTGGGTCCATTATTAGTTTGAAGTTTCCACCTAATTGTAGACACTGAAATCCATGGATATGGACACACATGAGAGAATAAACAATTACACCCCGTTTAGACGAGAAGACTCAACGAGTCTTATTGATTAGGTGACAGAGGTAGAGTGTGGGGGATTTCTTGTCTCTCTCATTAGGCTACGGAAGACCTGGGGTGCATCCCAAATGGCTCCCTGTTCCATATAATGCTCTACCTTTTGAAGAGGGCTCACAGGGCTCTGGGCAAATGCAGTACATGGTGTAGGGAATAGGGTGCCATCTAGGACACAGGATTCATGCCAAACCAATTTCTGTTGGGTAGATTTTCAAATAAGAGGAAGATTTGGGTCGTAATATAGTGTGCTTGACTTGAGATACCGGGTCTAAAATGACTTCAGCCGTACACAGAAAGGTCCAGAATGTGTTGCTGCTGGTAGAGTTCTTGAATAAATACATGAATGAATAAACGCATTGGTCCCCAAAGGGGACATTTGGATTTGTCACCAGCATAAAGCATGGACAGGGATAACACGGTACAAACATAGAGGCACATCTTGCTGTGAAAGTCATTTAAGTCACCCACGTAAAAATGCAAGCTACCACTTTGGAAGAAGCGAAAGCACCAAAAGGGTTCGGTGAGAACTCCTAGTGACATAACCTCTTTGATCGTACTGTACTATATCATGAAAGACTCACAGTCGTCAGAGCCACGAATGGCACTGAAATGTTTCCTCCTCGCACGGCAAATTATGAACATTTCAGAGGATTGGTACGGTAGACATGCTAATCATTTGTTTGATGTGTTTCACAGCGTTCCTTTCATTCCATTCCAGCCATTATGAGCCGTCCTCCTTTCTCCAGTACATTTATAAGGTAGACAGGCCAGAGCAATTTCCCTCCAAGAAGTAGCCTTGCCATTACGTGATGGTTCATATGTTAAAGCTACTAAGAAACTCTCCACTACACAACGTCTCCTCATTCCAAAGTCATCCGTCCACATTCTACCGCGATTGAGATTTCAGTAAGACAGAGCATCACACGGAGCTGACGTCTGATTGGTTTATATTTCTCAAACTTCTAACATTTGTTCATAGTTTCATCACTTCTTTTTGTATGCATGTCCCCACTACTGAATTCCAGCGTCAGAGTAGAATCTCTTTGCATGATTCATATTGTTTTGCTTTCAATCAACATCAGATACAACAACAACAAAAAATACAAATGAGGCCTCCCGGGTGGCGCAATGGTTAAGGGCACTGTACTGCAGCGCCAGCTGTGCCATCAGAGTCTGGGTTCGCGCCCAGGCTCTGTCGTAACCGGCCGCGACCGGGAGGTCCGTGGGGCGACGTACAATTGGCCTAGCGTCGTCCGGGTTAGGGAGGGCTTGGTCGGTAGGGGTGTCCTTGTCTCATCGCGCACCAGCGACTCCTGTGGCGGGCTGGGCGCAGTGTGCGCTAACCAAGGTGGCCAGGTGCACGGTGTTTCCTCCGGGGCATTGGTGCGGCTGGCTTCCGGGATGGATGTGCGCTTGGTTGGGTTGTGTATCGGAGGACGCACGACTTTCAACCTTTGTCTCTCCCGAGCCTGTACGGGAGTTGTAGCGATGAGATAAGATAGTAGCTACTACAACAATTGGATACCACGAAATTGGGGAGAAAAAGGGGTAAAAAAAATAAATAAATACAAATGAACAGGACCAATTTCACTTTGTTGCTATTCTACTAATTTGACTGACAGAAGATGTCACTCAAAACATGGACAATAATTATCCATGATTAAGCGTAATGAATTTTCACTTTCAACATTTAAAAAGTTTTAAATTAGAAACAGAAATAAATGACCGTGTTCTTTTCATACTTTTTTTATGTTGTTATTAAAGTTAATTATATTTCATTGACGCATCATCGAAAAAAACGAAACAAGTCAAAGACAATGCGCCTCAATCAAGACTCTCCTCCATAATTTAAAGGAGGAGAGATCTGTATACCAGGTCAAAAACCTGCTACATAATTGAGAGGCAGCGAAAGCTGGAACTGCTCCACAGTGGCACTCAGAGACTGTAAAAACCTCAGTCTTTATAGGTGTGTGTGTGTGTGTGTGTGTGCACGCGCGCATGCATCCAGCACGCCGCCGCCTCCATGTCCTCTCGCCTGCCCGGACTCATAATGTGCTCTCTGATTACATCAGCCTGCTGGTGTAATCGTATTGTGTCACGCCCCACAAAAGTGAGCCTTTGAGCAAAACACCATCCACTTCTGTCTGAGATTATCCAGGCTGATAGGATTACCTGTTACAGGTGATATTCTGAGAGAAAAGAAAGAGAGAGATGGAGAGGGAGAGAGTAGTAGAGTTAAAATGTAATATTGTGAGGGACGGTCCTACTTGGTCAAAGCTCAGGGGCTCTTCATTTCCCATGGTGCATTATTATTTCTACAGAGTCCCAAACGGCACCCTGTTCCCTATATAGTGCTCTACATTTGAACAGGGCCCATCAGGCTGGCTCTGGACAAAAGTGGTGCACTACATAAGGAGTAGGGTTGCGTTTGGGACGACGGCCCATCCATCTCTCTGCTCCTGGCTTCTCTCCTTGTGGCTCGTCACTTCACTGGGAGGCAGAGAGGCAGATTCAGTCAAGCAGATGGGAGCGGTCCTGACCTGCATAAAACTGACAAGGCTGTGTTCCTGTCGGTTCATCCTCGACATGGCCACAGTCCCAAGCTGCAGACAGGGAATATGTAGACGAAGCAAGCGCTAGGGCCATTTCCATCTTGGCTCTTGAGTTATTCTGCCCCACAGTCGGCCATCTTTCCTTGTCTATGACTACTGTGCTCTTGGTTATTTTGTTCCCCAGTCAGACAGTAGATATCTTTCCTTGTCTATGACTACTGTGCTCTTGGTTATTTTGTTCCCCAGTCAGACAGTCAGACAGTCAGACAGTAGATATCTTTCCTTGTCTATGACTACTGTGCTCTTGGGTTATTTTGTTCCCCAGTCAGACAGTCAGACAGTCAGACAGTAGATATCTTTCCTTGTCTATGACTACTGTGCTCTTGGGTTATTTTGTTCCCCAGTCAGACAGTCAGACAGTCAGACAGTAGATATCTTTCCTTGTCTATGACTACTGTGCTCTTGGGTTATTTTGTTCCCCAGTCAGACAGTCAGACAGTCAGACAGTAGATATCTTTCCTTGTCTATGACTACTGTGCTCTTGGGTTATTTTGTTCCCCAGTCAGACAGTCAGACAGTCAGACAGTAGATATCTTTCCTTGCCTATGACTACTGTGCTCTTGGGTTATTTTGTTCCCCAGTCAGACAGTCAGACAGTAGATATCTTTCCTTGAGTACGACTGCTTTACATGACAGGTGTATCTGTCCTCTGTACCACAGCAAGTCTTCATTTTTCCCATTAAAAAGCATGAGCTGACGCACACCCAAGAATGTTTGTGAAGGTGCTGACTAACGGAGGGTAAACTGTAGAAAACAGAATGCTCTGAATACTCTCCCGACATTAAAGTACCCACAATAAATCATTGGAAACATATTATTTTTCAGTCTTTATTTCCCCTTGTTAAGGTTGTGTTAGAGGCTACGCTGATTCTAGTTCACCAACGTTAAGTACAGCAGGTCAAGCTACCTCTTTCCTTCTTTCTAACTCTGTGACGTCATATGCGATGCGGGGCGGCCTGCTCCCCCTCTCCCCGCCCTGCCCCGAACGTCAAAGTGCACGCAGAGTTCAGCCTCCATGTTAGAGAGAGAGAGAGAGAGGTTCTCTCTGACACCTTCTCCACTCTCACTGTTGAATTATGAATCGGGGTTGGAGCCAACATGCGCCAGGGTGAGGTTAGGGGAAAATAATAAAGGAAAATATATATAATATAAAATAATATCAATATTTAGAGTTTTAAAAAGATATGAGAGATTGGAAATGATACAGAGAATTACATTGATAGAAGCAAGAATTGATATTATCTGCAACATTAAAACATTAAACATTAAAACATTCAGTTTTGTCACCAAAGCCCCATATACTACCCACCACTGCGATCTGTACACTCTCGTTGGCTGGCCCTCGCTTCATGCTCGTCGCCAAACCCACTGGCTCCAGGTCATCTACAAGCCCCTGCTAGGTAAAGTCCCCCCTTATCTCTTATGTATGGTGGTGGCAGCATCATGGTTTGGGCCTGCTTTTCTTCAGCAGGGACAGGGAAGATGGTTAAAATTGATGGGAAGATGGATGGAGCCAAATACAGGACCATTCTGGAATAAAACCTGATGGAGTCTGCAAAAGACCTGAGACTGGGACGGAGATTTGTCTTCCAACAAGACAATGATCCAAAACATAAAGAAAAATCTACAATGGAATGGTTCAAAAATAAACATATCCAGGTGTTAGAATGGCCAAGTCAAAGTCCAGACCTGAATCCAATCGAGAATCTGTGGAAAGAACTGAAAACTGCTGTTCACAAATGCTCTCCATCCAACCTCACTGAGCTCGAGCTGTTTTGCAAGGAGGAATGGGAAAAAATTTCAGTCTCTCGATGTGCAAAACTGATAGAGACATACCCCAAGCGACTTACAGCTGTAATCGCAGCAAAAGGTGGCGCTACAAAGTATTAACTTAAGGGGGCTGAATAATTTTGCACGCCCAATTTTTCAGTTTTTGATTTGTTAAAAAAGTTTGAAATATCCAATAAATGTCGTTCCACTTCATGATTGTGTCCCACTTGTTGTTGATTCTTCACAAAAAAATACAGTTTTATATCTTTATGTTTGAAGCCTGAAATGTGGCAAAAGGTCGCAAAGTTCAAGGGGGGCGAATACTTTCGCAAGGCACTGTATGTTGTATTTACTTCTCCACCATGGCCTTTTCTTTGCCTTTACCTCCCTTATCTCACCTCATTTGCTCACATCGTATATAGACTTGTTTCTACTGTATTATTGACTGTATGTTTGTTTTACTCCATGTGTAACTCTGTGTTGTATGTGTCGAACTGCTTTGCTTTATCTTGGCCAGGTCGCAATTGTAAATGAGAACTTGTTCTCAACTAGCCTACCTGGTTAAATAAAGGTTAAATAAAAAATAAAAAAGTTCAAGCTGATCCAGCCCCTAAAGAAAAAATTGGAATTGAGCTCCCGTCCTCCCGTCCTCCCTCTGTTTGAGGTGAAAAGGAGTCACCACCGTTGTAGGAAACTCCCATACACACGATTTACCCTCTGTACCCCACGGTGCACTATGCAGACCTCCAAGCACTGAACTCTTCTATCCACAATTCAATTCATTATAGAGGACTGATAACAACGATAGTCCTTTATTCCTGAAAAACACAAAGAAAGGTGGAGGGGATAAGTTCTACTTTGGAGTGGTGGAGCTAAAATACTGACAAAGTACTTTCCTGAAGTTTTCTTTGGCATTCAAGGTTTTTTTCTAGTTTGGTCAAGACTAACAGGGGGGCAATATGTAAATGTATGTGTGTGGAGTGTGTGGGGCCTGGGAGTCTGGGATTGGCTGAGGGGAGGGGGTATAGGGTTGGCATAAAGGGGGGGGGGGGGGGGGGGGTGGCACATCAACTAGCTTCAGGGAGAGATGGCAGCACTGTCTACCCGGCGATGCATGTCCACACGGCGGCCACTCTGACGTCTCCCACTGGCCTCTCACTCTCTTTCTTTCCTTATCTCCCTTCCACCCAGGGCCTCTGGTGATGCATACTCTTTACATATATTACAATCAGCTCTGGGTACTGCAGGAATATATCCCCCCCAGGGGTGAAGGTTTGAGTTCCCCCCCCCCCCCCCCCCGTGCATGCACACAAACACACGCCAACCTCCAGGGGAAAGACTGGTGTCCTATCTGCCTCTGTGTGTCCATACAAGACAAGGCATCAGACCATTTTAAGGAATGTACACTACTTTTTTCCAACAAAGTTGAACTTTTGTTCTGTTTAGAGATGGTGTGAAGCCCCCCCCCCCCCCCCAAAAAAAATACACTGAACTTTTCAAATTAACACTGAACCCTGATTTAAACTTTAAACCCCAAAGAAATGCTAAAGAACCATTTTAAAATCATGAACATGTAAATGCCATTATCATAGTCGAGAACAAACACTCTTGATTTGTTATTATTGGTGTGACGCCGGTTATGACTACGTTATTGTGAAATCATAGTAATTGTATTTCTCAGTCCGTTATTTGACAGTCATTCTCTTTTTGATAAACAAGTTTTACCCCGTCAAAACATTTCTTATTGTAGAATTATCACGGTGTCAAACTGGCTGAGAGTGGCAACTGCAGAGAGAGACCCGAACCCAAAGCAACTGTGATCATCGCTCAAATCTGTTCCTGCTCACCCAGCCTCGCCGGGTAGAACTTTCTAAGAAGCATCTAATGCTTAAATGGGGTCAGAGGAAGGTTAAAAAGCGCTACTTGAGCACAGTCATAAATATTTCAACTCCTGACTAGAAAAGACTTGCAATGTTAATGAGGGGGATTGGGTTGGGGGGGGGGGGGTGTTATTTGTGTCATTTCCCCACTGCCACGGCAAGGCACCGTTTGCCCTCACAAGTGCTAGGGCTCCTCCTCTGAGTCATCCAGCCATGTTTACCCTCCCACATGCAACATTCATGGGACACACTCACTCACCTCAGCATCGCCCCGGAAGGCCATTTTAGTTACGCCCAACGCGTTCCCCTTTTCCTCTCCCTCTCCGTCTCCTTCTCCTTTACATTGTAGTCTCCTGTGTGAATTCACGATGCCTTCCTTTTCTTTTTCCTTCCTGTAGAATGGAATTGATTGAGATGAAACGAAAATGAAAGATATCTGAAGGTTTGACTTGTGTTTTGTTTTTGCTTTAACAATGTATTATAGGAGGTGAATCGACAAAAACCCACAAGGAAGCTAAAAAGAAAACACAGATGTACAAGATTTGATTTGACAGACAATCATCTTGACAATGGAAAAGATTCAGAAAGTCGTCCAGTCTAATATCCTCCTAAAAGTCCATTAACACACAGACTGAACATTGAATAGACTCTCTGACATTCTTATAAAGATTCTCTTTGCTCACGTCGAACCAAGGCCGTTCCAAATCCCACTCCTTCTCAACCGGCCTTCCATTTGTCAAACACAAACATGATGACTACTTTCCAATACATGTCATTTTTTTTTCTGGCAGTTTTGTTGTTGTTAAGAAGGTCCACGTCCATAGGCTTCTCTTGAGTAGACTATCCACATCGGGTATCGCGGACTTTGTACGCCTATCCTATGCTATTTCATTTCGATGCTATGGTTAAGGTTTCAGTCGTCCACTATATCCTCCTAAACGTTTATTAACAATCTGACTGAACATTGAATAGGCCGACTTACTTTCTTATTAAAGATTCTCTTTAATCACGTCGAGCCAAGGCCGTTCCAATCGCACTGCTTTTCAATCAACGTGTTCTTCCATTGTGACATGAGGACTGCATTCCAATACATGTATTTCTTTCTGCCTGCTTTGGTGTTGTAATCAAAGTTACACTTTCAGAGGCTTCTTAATACAAAGGGAGTCCTATGGTTAAGGTTTCAGACAATGGAAAAGGTTACATCCTGAGTATGTTTCAATGGAGAAGCAAAGTAACGGTTGGGTGTCCTCTCTCTTAGCCTATTTCAAGGTGAATTGTGTGACAATGGTTTTTCTAATGCCACTACTCTTCCACGGCAGACGGACACACTGCAATCTCTTTCGAGCAGGGTGGGGATTGCTGTCGAACAGGAGAGGACAAGAAAGAGGGGGAGAGAAAGAGAGGGGTAGAGGGCGAGGGCAGAGAAAGAGGGAAAGGAGAGAGAGAGGAGAGAGAGAGTGATCTGAAAGAGCGAGGAAACAACGCTCACTCTTTCTTTGCCCTCCAGTCCTGCCAACAATCCCAGCTAATTAAAACCAAATTAAATGCCCACAATACAATCTAGAACAAATCTATACTGTAGATATTAGGATATAAGGACTAAATCGGCTTTAAGTCTCAAGTAAAAGTCCATTATATTATGCTAAAGCCAAAGCATTTCTGTTTTTAAACCTCGTCCCTAATAATAAGGCTTAATTGTCATGATAAGCAATAATATTAAATACATTGTTTCAATAATTAACCAGTATTATTCAGTTTAGGTCCTTGGCTTATTTTGAACATTAAGATCCAACACAGCAACAATGTTAAAGGTCCAATGGAGCCGTTTTTATCTCAACATCAAATCATTTCTGGATGACAATTTAGTACCTTACTGTGATTGTTTTCAAATTAAATGGTGAAAAACGAACAAAAATAGCTTCTTAGCAAAGAGCCATTTCTCAATCAAGAATTTAGACCTAAAAAATGAGCTGTAATTGGCAGAGAGGTTTGGAACTCTCTTATTGGTCTTTTAACTCACTTACCACCTGGTGATTTCACCAGGCAGACCAAAACACCATCTGACCAAAACAGGTTGAAATTGCAGGCGGTCTTTTGCAAACAGCTCTTACACTAAAAGGGTGTTATCATCATTTTCACAATTTCACAGTATTATTCCAACCACATAGTTGAAATTATTTTTAAAACACAGTAATATCACGTTTTTGACTGCACTGGGCCTTTTTAACTACAATATTTTACACAGTCGTACGGTTGGCTCGTGTATTTTATTCATAAGAGTTAGCAGAGATATTTTACTTCAACATTATAAGCTCATCGTATTACCGTTCCTTATGTCGGTGTTGACATTGTGGAGAAACTGATTACCAGGATTACCAATAATAACATCAAGACCATGAAACATCCACAACAACAACAATCTGCATCCGAGCCTCCCATTCAAATGAATCACTTCATTTATTTATATTTAACCTTTCATGTTATTTAGTGATTCTTTTTATTTATCCTGAGGACAGCTTTGAAGTGTGACAGCCGAGGAGAAACGTAGTTATATGCTCCCACTAGGCTTTGTAGCAGGAGTGGATGGTTAGGGTGTAGTTGGTGTGTGTCACCATAAAACAGAGTCAAATAATTACACCTCGTTAGGTCAAGGAGAAGAATCTGAAAAGGTCAATCGGCTTTATTTCATTCTCAAACAGGGTTTTACTGGTGCATATCAGAGAATACTTTACTCCAGCTATATTAATATTGGTACTTTCAAGGTAATTTCTCTTGGCATTTCATACGGATAATTATTTTGTTCCCTCTACCTTTATGGACCTCTGCCTTCTTTCTCCTGACATGATTCCCGGAGTCCACATCAGGGATGTTTATATTATAATAGGATTCTGGTGCCTTGAATTCTGATTCACTGCGATCTGATTTATTTTGACTGTCAAAAAAAATCTCAATTTGTTATGTCTGGATTTCCGTTGACCCCTATCAGAGAGGTCAAGAACGTTCTCACCCACCAATTAAAATAAACCTTTCTTCAGATTGGCATTTATTTGTTCTTATGAGCAAGATAAGTGCCTTTTCCTCCCAGTCCTTTTCCCTAACCACCATTCCCTCTGAGTGGATATTTCATTATTCCCGGATAATAATAGCTTTCATCGGGAATGTCAAATCCATTCCCTTGAGAGAGAGAGAGAGAGAGAGACAGAGAGTTTTGATTGATGTAGGAACATGTTTAAATGGACGACGCCTAAGGGGGACACATGGCTATTATTTGGAAGCAATCAATAGTATTGGAAATGAGTTGGGGATCGTGTTTAGTCTTAGCCTTTCATCTGTACGAGTTTAATATGAGGTGGTCCGACACTGGAGTAATATGTTGGAATCCATCAGGGCTGGGCCTAAAGGGTAATAGCATAAGGCCTTGTTTCAAGGCAATAAAAACAGAGTACATGGTGGATTGTGGAGGGGCTAACATTTCTTCCAACTCTGATCATAGACTTTTTAACTCGCGCTGCGTAAGCACTGAGCAAACAAAATATGTCCCCCTGTGTGACTTCCCCAAGCACCTGTCGGGTTGTAAAACGACAGGAGTTTTAGCTCTCCCAATTCATCTTAATGCTTAAATGATGAACATGACTCGGGTGTTGTTTGAACACTGCATTCGTTTATTGAAAGCAGTGGGCGATGAAAACAGAGACACGTTCTTACGCGGACATTTCCAGGTGTGCGTCGACTGTTATCTGACACATACAGTTCGACGCAATTCAATTTTGCCTGCCAATCCCAAGTCATTCTATTAAATATTCATAGAATGAACTGTAATTACAGTCAGAACGGTGTGATTGATTTGAACCGAAAGGTTCAGAAGACCCTGATCAACATGGAGTTTGTTCTCACGTTGACCTTCAACCCCAGCTCAGCATGTTTGGTCTATTGATTGGAGAACAAGAATCAGTTGGTTATGTTCTATTTTGCTCCACACATTACATTTTGCTGTGTTAAATCAACACTGAAAGAGTTCAGTTTAACACGATCTCCGAGCACATATGGCCCCACTCTACAGAGTGGAAAAAGGACTCATTTTGAGTGTTAATGTAACACACCGTTGTGTAAAACATGTACACTGCTCAAATTTAACACTATGGGGTAATTAACACTCACTGTGTTATCTCTATTCAACACCAGTGTTGAACTAGAGTCAGTGTTTGACAAAAAAACTGTACAGTAAGTCATTTTGGGTGTTGTTTTAACACTGTATGGTGTAAAGCCTTATTTGTATATTTCCCATGCTGCCTTTTCTTTTTGACTGAATTGTAGAGTTACCACCCATGACTGTATTTGTTAGTGACAGAAACATGATTATTGAATTATTTCCTTTTAAAGGCCTGTGGATTTTACCAAATGAGTATCAATAAAATTAAACTTCATGACAATACATTGCATACAGTATATCATAAGTCCTTACTGATGGCCTAGTTTTACCTGAGAAAACTCCAGGTTTACAGGCCACATCAGGCCTGCAAATCACATTATGCTGGCTTACAAAGTGATGTGCAATTCCTATTGGAATCCTATTGGAACAACAATAAATTATTTTACACTACTGAGTGTTAATTTCACTGTGACAAAAATCAACACTGGACACTTTGCTTTGTACTATAGTATAGATCTCTATTACTTGGCTTACATGGTAAAATGCATTCTATATTCTCAACATGTTCTGTGGGGGTAGATAAAAAAGTATTTCTGCCACCCTCTGCCCATAGGCATCACCCCAGACCAAACGACCTCAATGTGTCCCCCACTGAAGGATCCGCGCTCTCACTTAAGTGTCCCTTCACTCACCCAGACAGCGCTGCTGGTCCAGACACTCTCCAGATTAGGAATCAAGCCAAGGCACAGTGGTTGCCTATGGCTCAGTATACCTGCAGAGTGATATCTATGTTAGACAATGATCCTCTCTCTCTCTCTCTCTTTCACTTTCTGTACTGCAGAGAAAACAAGCCTATTAGGGGCAGCCTGATGATGTTTAGCTGTTGTCTCCTCTAAATTGCATCTTCCTTCCTTTCTTTTCCCCTGTAACCCCTACCTTTCTATGCCCTGTCTCTCTCTCTCTCTCTCGCTCTCTCCCTCTCGCTCTCTCTGTCTCTCTGTCTGTGTTTATGTGCAGGACTGAAATAAAACCAAGCCCTCCATCCACCCAGACCACTGTGGGGCTGTAGAGATGGCCATGAGGTTTTACACAGAAGTACCCAACAGGTATAGTAACATGCTATTTAAAAAGCCGACAACACTGCAGAATGTTCCACTCCACCTTTGAGCTTCCAGAAGGTGATTGTCTGTGTTCCATCCGAGGAGCATCAGTAAAACACTCCAGTCCAATGTTAGCATTCCTCTCGGTCAACAGCTAATTTCATCTCTCAGCTGTTGTTTTTGTATCTGTACCAAACATAACGGACCTCAAAAGGTGATGCCCATACACAGAGCTTGACCAGCTCTGCTGAAGTCCTATATATTAGTGGTTGGTGGATCGTTTGTCCAGATGTGTAATATGCTAACTAGCATATGCTAATATCCTACCACACGTCAAATAATTCAAAAGCTGCACCAATGTTAAATATGAACGGAGGGGCCAGGACAGTGCATGAAGACATGAGACAACCAGCTCAAAAAGCTCCCCCATTTATCTTGTTTAGGGACAATACAAGTATCCTACCTAGACTATCCTGCAATGAATAATTGCATTATTGTTTTCAAATGAGTACAACATTCTACCCTAGGCTGTAAACTGCAGTGAAAATGTCATGAAATAACGGAGGAAAAGCCCTGTGATTTGAATATGTCGTTACATTCATTCCATTTGGATCAGTTGTGGATCTATTCTCGACAGTTTATGAGGTCCAGAAACACACAGTAGCAGGCCAGTCTGGATGTATACTGAACAGAAACACACAGTAGTTGGCCAGTCTGGATGTATACTGAACAGAAACACACAGTAGCTGGCCAGTCTGGATGTATACTGAACAGAAACACACAGTAGCAGGCCAGTCTGGATGTATACTGAACAGAAACACACAGTAGCAGGCCAGTCTGGATGTATACTGAACAGAAACACACAGTAGCAGGCCAGTCTGGATGTATACTGAACAGAAACACACAGTAGCAGGCCAGTCTGGATGTAAACTGAACAGAAACACACAGTAGCTGGCCAGTCTGGATGTATACTGAACAGAAACACACAGTAGCTGGCCAGTCTGGATGTATACTGAACAGAAACACACAGTAGCAGGCCAGTCTGGATGTATACTGAACAGAAACACACAGTAGCTGGCCAGTCTGGATGTATACTGAACAGAAACACACAGTAGCTGGCCAGTCTGGATGTATATTGAACAGAAACACACAGTAGCTGGCCAGTCTGGATGTATACTGAACAGAAACACACAGTAGCTGGCCAGTCTGGATGTATACTGAACAGAAACACACAGTAGCAGGCCAGTCTGGATGTATACTGAACAGAAACACACAGTAGCAGGCCAGTCTGGATGTATACTGAACAGAAACACACAGTAGCAGGCCAGTCTGGATGTATACTGAACAGAAACACACAGTAGCTGGCCAGTCTGGATGTATACTGAACAGAAACACACAGTAGCAGGCCAGTCTGGATGTATACTGAACAGAAACACACAGTAGCTGGCCAGTCTGGATGTATACTGAACAGAAACACACAGTAGCAGGCCAGTCTGGATGTATACTGAACAGAAACACACAGTAGTTGGCCAGTCTGGATGTTTACTGAACAGAAATACACAGTAGCTGGCCAGTCTGGATGTATACTGAACAGAAACACACAGTAGCAGGCCAGTCTGGATGTATACTGAACAGAAACACACAGTAGCTGGCCAGTCTGGATGTGTACTGAACAGAAACACACAGTAGCTGGCCAGTCTGGATGTATACTGAATATAAACACACAGTAGCTGGCCAGTCTAGATGTATACTGAACAGAAACACACAGTAGCTGGCCAGTCTGGATGTATACTGAACAGAAACACACAGTAGCTGGCCAGTCTGGATGTATACTGAACAGAAACACACAGTAGCTGGCCAGTCTGGATGTATACTGAACAGAAACACACAGTAGCTGGCCAGTCTGGATGTGTACTGAACAGAAACACACAGTAGCTGGCCAGTCTGGATGTATACTGAACAGAAACACACAGTAGCTGGCCAGTCTGGATGTATACTGAACAGAAACACACAGTAGCAGGCCAGTCTGGATGTATACTGAACAGAAACACACAGTAGCTGGCCAGTCTGGATGTATACTGAACAGAAACACACAGTAGCTGGCCAGTCTGGATGTATACTGAACAGAAACACACAGTAGCAGGCCAGTCTGGATGTATACTGAACAGAAACACACAGTAGCTGGCCAGTCTGGATGTATACTGAACAGAAACACACAGTAGCTGGCCAGTCTGGATGTATACTGAACAGAAACACACAGTAGCTGGCCAGTCTGGATGTATACTGAACAGAAACACACAGTAGCAGGCCAGCCTGGATGTATACTGAACAGAAACACACAGTAGCTGGCCAGTCTAGATGTATACTGAACAGAAACACACAGTAGCAGGCCAGTCTGGATGTATACTGAACAGAAACACACAGTAGCAGGCCAGTCTGGATGTATACTGAACAGAAACACACAGTAGCTGGCCAGTCTAGATGTATACTGAACAGAAACACACAGTAGCTGGCCAGTCTGGATGTATACTGAACAGAAACACACAGTAGCTGGCCAGTCTGGATGTATACTGAACAGAAACACACAGTAGCTGGCCAGTCTAGATGTATACTGAACAGAAACACACAGTAGCTGGCCAGTCTGGATGTATACTGAACAGAAACACACAGTAGCTGGCCAGTCTAGATGTATACTGAACAGAAACACACAGTAGCTGGCCAGTCTGGATGTATACTGAACAGAAACACACAGTAGCTGGCCAGTCTAGATGTATACTGAACAGAAACACACAGTAGCTGGCCAGTCTGGATGTATACTGAACAGAAACACACAGTAGCAGGCCAGTCTGGATGTATACTGAACAGAAACACACAGTAGCTGGCCAGTCTAGATGTATACTGAACAGAAACACACAGTAGCAGGCCAGTCTGGATGTATACTGAACAGAAACACACAGTAGCAGGCCAGTCTGGATGTATACTGAACAGAAACACACAGTAGCAGGCCAGTCTGGATGTATACTGAACAGAAACACACAGTAGCAGGCCAGTCTGAATGTATTTTAAGTTCTGATACTGAGATGTCTGCTGCACATCATCATTCTCCCAAGTCGTCCTATAATAATGTGGCCACATATGCTTCCAGCAGGCCAAATTATTCAGGAAAGCTTGCCGTGCGTTCTGCCTCCTCTCCGATCCGAGTGGCTGTCCCTCGTACACCTAGAACCTAACTCTTCAATACAGCCTCAATATTAGTCATTTAACTTGTTTAATGTATCACCTTTTATGTGTGTCACGAACACAGCCAGTCACAATGTTGTAATCTGATTAAGCTGCTTCAAACGTTTACTGTAGGCTACCAGAGCACATTCGTCCACAATATAGTTCCAGCATCCCAACTGTGCAGATTATGGTGTTGGAATTGTAAACCATGATGTTGAAGTGCCCGAAGCCTTTGGCTGTGGTATGTTGGCCATATAACACAAACCAGAGGTGCCTTGTTGCTATTATAAACTGTTTACCAATTAGAACAGTAAAAATACATTGTTGGTCCTACCCTGATATACATCGGCTTTCAGCCAATCACCATTCAGGGCTCGAACCACCCGGTTTATAATTATAAATATGGCATCAAAATGTTGAAAATGTGATTTCCACCTAGCTGATCGTTGTCTGCAGCCGGCTGTGATCGTAGTATAATGAAACAGCCAAGGGGAGTTAGTTCCTATGGAGGTCAGAGAACCCTCAACCTTCTGGTCCTTAGCCCTGGGTGCATCGACTGTGCCACAAAAGTATACTGAAGTTTGTAAACACAGCGTCGCTACCGTTATTGTTATTTGTTGCTGTGAACGTCATTTTGAGTTAATTCTATGAGGGGGGAGGGTGCACAAGTTTTTTTCTACAGTAGAAGGGGAGGGTCGTGTGAAAATATTTGAAATGTTTGGGAGGGGGGGTGTAGAAATAATAACATTTCCAACTTGTCCCTAAGCCTAGAACACATGGACACCTTTCAGTACCATTCACACCCCATTTAGTCCATTAAAAAGGTCATTGATTATAATTAAGTCATTCATCGCCATGGAAACCTGAGTGTGTAAAGGCAATCTCCAGACTGAAATTACAGCCGCCCTTTTGTTATAGGTTACACGTTGTGAACTTTCTAAGGTTTTGTTAAAGACTTGACACAAAGTGTTAATTGGTCATCTATCGTTACTAAATAAACACGTACAGCTAGACGGAACATTATTACCATATTTTTTGGGTATAGCATCTTCAATCATTCAGAATATGCCTCAAGTATTGTGAAGTGCAGACCTATTTGAGTCATAATTCCTTTGACATTTTGAGTGAAGGAAGTCTTATGTTCATGGCTGTAGCTTTTGTATTAGAGTAACTTTATTTTCTAGCCTTTCGAGTGCTATGAGTGTAAGGTGGCTTCTCTGCGTATTAGTGGACACCTCCTGTCGGTGTGTGGGTTGGTGTGTGGGTTAGCTACCAAGGTGGGCTCTGACCTCTTCTTTACCTGTCACTGGCAGCTGATGCCCAGCAGCTTATGAATAAACATCTGGGCAGCCTCAGGTTTTCCTCTTAATGCTGTCCATCAGGGTCTGCCACAGAGGTGTGTCTGCGCATATAGGAGCTGTTCCTTACTGCCTGCACACAGTGTGGATTCTTCAGCTGGATTCTCGCCCCCTCTCTCCCTCGCTCTCTCTCTTTCTCTTTCTCTTTCTCGATTGATGTCTCACTCTTTCTGTTCTCTCTCTCTCTCTCTCTCTCTCTCTCTCTCTCTCTCTCTTTCCATTCCCCGGATCGCCATAAACCCCTCAAATTCATAGAGACAGTTATCGCTCCCAGTCTGAGGACACGGTCAGCACATTGTCAGGTCTCACACACAGAGCCTTAATGGAGTGTTTGGTGGGTAAAGACCAGTGTAGATGAAAAGGTAGAGTGCCAGTGTTCTGTTTGAACGGCCCACCTCGCCGTGTGAGGATGGAGTCAGCTGGCAGTCTATGGGGCTTCCACTAGTATAGAGGACACCCTCAGACCAATATTCCATCTGGTCGTTCTACAGCCTACAGAAGTATGGAGGACACCCTCAGACCAATATCCCATCTGATCGTTCTATAGCCTACAGTAGTATAGAGGACACTCTCAGACCAATAACCCATCTGATCTCTGATCGTTCCACAGCCTACAGTAGTATAGAGGACACTCTCAGACCAATATCCCATCTGATCGTTCCACAGCCTACAGTCGTATAGAGGACACTCTCAGACCAATATCCCATCTGATCGTTCTACAGCCTACAGTCGTATAGAGGACACTCTCAGACCAATATCCAATCTGATCGTTCCACAGCCTACAGTAGTATAGAGGACACTCTCAGACCAATATCCAATCTGATCGTTCCTCAGCCTACAGTCGTATAGAGGACACTCTCAGACCAATATCCAATCTGATCGTTCCACAGCCTACAGTAGTATAGAGGACACTCTCAGACCAATATCCAATCTGATCGTTCCTCAGCCTACAGTAGTATAGAGGACACTCTCAGACCAAATCCCATCTGATCGTTCCTCAGCCTACAGTAGTATAGAGGACACTCTCAGACCAAATCCCATCTGATCGTTCCTCAGCCTACAGTAGTATAGAGGACACTCTCAGACCAAATCCCATCTGATCGTTCCACAGCCTACAGTAGTATAGAGGACACTCTCAGACCAAATCCCATCTGATTGTTCCACAGCCTACAGTAGTATAGAGGACACTCTCAGACCAAATCCCATCTGATCGTTCCTCAGCCTACAGTAGTATAGAGGAAACTCTCAGACCAAATCCCATCTGATCGTTCCTCAGCCTACAGTAGTATAGAGGACACTCTCAGACCAAATCCCATCTGATCGTTCCTCAGCCTACAGTAGTATAGAGGACACTCTCAGACCAAATCCCATCTGATCGTTCCACAGCCTACAGTAGTATAGAGGACACTCTCAGACCAATATCCAATCTGATCGTTCCTCAGCCTACAGTAGTATAGAGGACACTCTCAGACCAAATCCCATCTGATCGTTCCTCAGCCTACAGTAGTATAGAGGACACTCTCAGACCAAATCCCATCTGATCGTTCCTCAGCCTACAGTAGTATAGAGGACACTCTCAGACCAAATCCCATCTGATCGTTCCACAGCCTACAGTAGTATAGAGGACACTCTCAGACCAAATCCCATCTGATCGTTCCTCAGCCTACAGTAGTATAGAGGACACTCTCAGACCAAATCCCATCTGATCGTTCCACAGCCTACAGTAGTATAGAGGACACTCTCAGACCAATATCCAATCTGATCGTTCCTCAGCCTACAGTAGTATAGAGGACACTCTCAGACCAAATCCCATCTGATCGTTCCACAGCCTACAGTAGTATAGAGGACACTCTCAGACCAATATCCAATCTGATCGTTCCTCAGCCTACAGTAGTATAGAGGACACTCTCAGACCAAATCCCATCTGATCGTTCCACAGCCTACAGTAGTATAGAGGACACTCTCAGACCAATATCCAATCTGATCGTTCCTCAGCCTACAGTAGTATAGAGGACACTCTCAGACCAAATCCCATCTGATCGTTCCACAGCCTACAGTAGTATAGAGGACACTCTCAGACCAATATCCAATCTGATCGTTCCACAGCCTACAGTAGTATAGAGGACACTCTCAGACCAATAACCCATCTGATCTCTGATCGTTCCACAGCCTACAGTAGTATAGAGGACACTCTCAGACCAAATCCCATCTGATCGTTCCACAGCCTACAGTTGCATCGGCTTTCTCGGCCCGTCCAACATCACAAAGGTGTTGACCAATCACAGCTTGTTTTTGTCGTCAGTGAAGAAAAGAAGCTGCATGCAACCCTCTTCATACACAGCCCTCTGCTATAATGAGATCTGACTCTGAGTTGAGCACCCTGCTGAACGTTCCACTGTGAGGTCAACGACCAGCAGTGTAGAACGTCTGAACCATCTGGACCTCTGATCGACACCTGCTCACCACTCACCTCAGGTCAAGACCTCCAACATTGACCACCTGATGTCATGGTTGACCCAACTGCAACTACACCGATTGACCTTCCCCCTGTCTGTCTTTGAGCATGTCATCATTTCATCATCCGCTGTCTATGAAACCCTGTGACACCATTACTGACGATGGCTGTGAAACAAATCGGAAAGGAATCGAATAGAACAATAGTGTTGAGGAAAGAATCTGCCTGTCCACTGCAATTATCAAAGTAGGATACAGTTCTCTATCGGTGCTGGTGCTTTGGCTTCAAAGCTCGAAGCTCACTACGGCCAGTGAAAGAAGAATAGGGAGTGGATTTGGTGGCGCCCCAGCCTCTTGTCATTCATTCGTTAGTGCCATGTCCATTTGTTCTCTGTAAAACATGTTTTTTGGGCAGCTCCCATAACTAGCCAGCCGTCTATTATAGACTGTCTCTGCCAAAGCCTTAAAAGCTACCGTGGCAATTACTCCTTTGTAATGCGAGTTGCAGATATCATAAATGTATAACTTTGATTGTGGTTAATTGCCCGCGGGGTGACTGGTTGTGCATGTCTAATACTGTAACTGTCTCCAGTCCTGATTTATCCCCTTTGATTAACCTCAGGCTGGGGAAAAGCAGGAAAGGGGAAATGTATGGAGGGTTTACAAGCTTTTAAAGATTAAAAGGACTCTATCGCTCTATTGTACATGTGCCTTTGGAGGGCAGGGGAGGGGATTAGTATGCACTTTGCAGGCTATATAGAGCATGTTTTTTTTTACGATTGCATTGCCTTCCCGTTATGAAACCATGGGTCTGTTTTGAATATGCTATTCTTGTTGCCTGCTATTGTTCCAGTCCAGACTCTTTTGACTCTGTGGACCTGCAGTCCAAGCCTTTTCTCCCTGCTATTGTTCCAGTCCAGACTCTGTTGACTCTGTGGACCTGCAGTCCAAGCCTTTTCTCCCTGCTATTGTTCCAGTCCAGACTCTGTAGACTCTGTGGTCCTGCAGTCCAAGCCTTTTCTCCCTGCTATTGTTCCATTCCAGACTCTGTTGACTCTGTGGTCCTACAGTCCAAGCCTTTTCTCCCTGCTATTGTTCCAGTCCAGACTCTGTTGACTCTGTTGACCTGCAGTCCAAGCCTTTTCTCCCTGCTATTGTTCCAGTCCAGACTCTGTTGACTCTGTGGTCCTGCAGTCCAAGCCTTTTCTCCCTGATATTGTTCCAGTCCAGACTCTGTTGACTCTGTGGGCCTGCACAGTGGAATTCGTTTGACCCCCTGGCTCCTCCTAACCCTCTGACCCACCAATTGAGTCCTCCCTCTCTCCCTCTCTCTAGCGCTCGCTAGCGCTCTCTCTCTCTCTCTCTCTCTTTCTAGCGCTCGCTAGCGCCCTCTCTCTCTCCCTCTAGCGCTCACCAGCGGTCTTTCTTTCTCTCTCTCTTTCTCTCTCTCTCTCTAGCGCTCGCTACCGCTCTCTCTCTCTCTCTCTCTCTCTCTCTCTCTCTCTCTCTCTCTCTCTTTCTAGCGCTCGCTAGCGCCCTCTCTTTCTCTCTCTCCCTCTAGCGCTCACCAGCGGTCTTTCTTTCTCTCTCTCTTTCTGTCTCTCTCTCTAGCGCTCGCCAGCGGTCTTTCCTTCTCTCTCTCTCTAGTGCTCGCTAGTGCTCTGTCTTTCTCTCTTTCTAGCGCTCGCTAGCGCTCTCTCTCTCTCCCTCTAGCGCTCACCAGCGGTCTTTCTTTCTCTCTCTCTATCTCTCTCTCTCTCTAGCGCTCGCTAGCGCTCTCTCTCTTTCTAGCGCTCGCTAGCGCCATCTCTCTCTCTCTCTCCCTCTAGTGCTCACCAGCGGTCTTTCTTTCTCTCTCTCTCTTTCTGTCTCTCTCTCTAGCGCTCGCCAGCGTTCTTTATTTCTCTCTCTCTCTAGTGCTCGCTAGTGCTCTCTCTCTCTCTCTCTCTCTCTCTCTCTCTCTCTCTCTCTCTCTCTCTCTCTCTCTCTCTCTCCCCATCTCTCTCTCTCTAATTTATCTTGATTTCTCTTGCTCTCTCTCTCCTCCTAAATGATTTTACTTGAAATGTTGGCTTGTGAACACTACACATTGTTATGCGTTTAGTATATTTCTCATATCTTTACTCAAAGAAGTCCAGTAATAGAACATGAAAAGTCAGCTTTCCCAGCTCTCTGTTGGGCTATACACTGGGGTCATGTATTCAATACACATGCACACATAGTCACAGTGTAGAGTAACACCTGTCAGCCAGTCATGTCTCCAGCTCAGTGATGGAGTGTTGATAAAGATGTTTGGTCCACAGCCGACTGTTCCGTCTGTCCGTCACACACCGATCCACTGCAGAGTGAAGGCTCTATCCCGTGGAACAGCTGTGTGAAAACACCACCAGACACCGTGAGGTCTCCCTACAGCTTATCACGACACAGGCTACACTGTAGTGGTGCACAGCAATGATCAAATACTTTGTCAATTCATCCCTGGGCTGGAGTCTGGCTGAGACCACAGGGATTCTCCTTCCCTCCTTTGGTCCTACTATCCTTCCTTCCTCCACTGCGTCCCTCCTTGAGGTTGACACTGGTATGTACAGTGTTTGAAAGGAATAATTCAAGGCATTATTTCAACCCCTCCATTCACCATCAGATCAGTGGTATCTCAATGAAGAGCAGTAGGACCTCACAACCAAGTTGAGAAATCCATTTAAAGTTACCGGGAAACCTTCAGATTCCTATAACAGAAGGACAGGAGATTCACTGATGCTATTTAGCTTCATGCTACAACCTTAGCCAATTAGCATCACCAATAGCTTTGAAATCTGCTTTGGCATTGAGCTGCCGCAACAGCATTAGCATAAGCTCAGCAAGTTCAATAGCCCCGCCGCTGCGCTAGTTTAGCTTTTGGCGTTGGACCACTATGGGCGTTGCCATTTGACATGGTTTTTGTCTCAATACACAGAGGACTGCTGCATCGCAGAGAGGCCACACTTTGATAGTTTGATAGCCGAAGACATTGCTGTACAGTAGGCCAGTAGGCCTATACCCGCCACTCAGTGTTTAACTCAGCATCGAGCATATTGGGAGTTTGATAGCCGAAGACATTGCTGTACAGTAGGCCAGTAGGCCTATACCCGCCACTCAGTGTTTAACTCAGCATCGAGCATATTGGGAGTTTGATAGCCGAAGACATTGCTGTACAGTAGACCAGTAGGCCTTTACCCGCCACTCAGTGTGTGCCTCAGCATCGAGCATATTGGGAGTTTGATAGTTGAAGACATTGCTGTACAGTAGACCAGTAGTTCAGTAGACCAGTAGGCCAGTAGACCAGTAGGCCTAGCAGGCCAGTAGGCCTATACCCGCCACTCAGTGTGTGCCTTAGCATTGAGCATATTGGGAGTTTGATAGCCGAAGACATTGCTGTACAGTAGGCCAGTAGGCCTATACCCGCCACTCAGTGTTTAACTCAGCATCGAGCATATTGGGAGTTTGATAGCCGAAGACATTGCTGTACAGTAGGCCAGTAGGCCTATACCCGCCACTCAGTGTGTGCCTTAGCATCGAGCATATTGGGAGTTTGATAGCCGAAGACATTGCTGTACAGTAGGCCAGTAGGCCTATACCCGCCACTCAGTGTGTGCCTTCGCATCGAGCATATTGGGAGTTTGATAGCTGAAGACATTGCTGTACATAAGGCCTATACCCACCACTCAGTGTTTAACTCAGCATCGAGCATATTGGGAGTTTGATAGCTGAAGACATTGCTGTACAGTAGGCCAGTAGGCCTATACCCGCCACTCAGTGTTTAACTCAGCATTGAGCATATTGGGAGTTTGATAGCCGAAGACATTGCTGTACAGTAGGCCAGTAGGCCAATACCCGCCACTCAGTGTTTAACTCAGCATTGAGCATATTGGGAGTTTGATAGCCGAAGACATTGCTGTACAGTAGGCCAGTAGGCCTATACCCGCCACTCAGTGTTTAACTCAGCATCGAGCATATTGGGAGTTTGATAGCCGAAGACATTGCTGTACAGTAGACCAGTAGGCCAGTAGGCCTATACCCGCCACTCAGTGTTTAACTCAGCATCGAGCATATTGGGAGTTTGATAGCCGAAGACATTGCTGTACAGTAGGCCAGTAGGCCTATACCCGCCACTCAGTGTTTAATTCAGCATTGAGCATATTGGGAGTTTGATAGCTGAAGACATTGCTGTACAGTAGGCCAGTAGGCCTATACCCGCCACTCAGTGTGTGCCTCAGCATCGAGCATATTGGGAGTTTGATAGCCAAAGACATTGCTGTACAGTAGGCCAGTAGGCCTATACCCGCCACTCAGTGTGTGCCTTCGCATCGAGCAGATTGGGAGTTTGATAGCCGAAGACATTTCTGTACAGTAGGCCTATACCCGCCACTCAGTGTGTGCCTCAGCATCGAGCATATTGGGAGTTTGATAGCCAAAGACATTGCTGTACAGTAGGCCAGTAGGCCTATACCCGCCACTCAGTGTGTGCCTCAGCATCGAGCATATTGCGAGTTTGATAGCCGAAGACATTGCTGTACAGTAGGCCAGTAGGCCTATACCCGCCACTCAGTGTTTAACTCAGCATTGAGCATATTGGGAGTTTGATAGCCGAAGACATTGCTGTACAGTAGACCAGTAGGCCTATACCCCCCACTCAGTGTGTGCCTCAGCATCGAGCATATTGGGAGTTTGATAGCCGAAGACATTGCTGTACAGTAGGCCTATACCCGCCACTCAGTGTTTAACTCAGCATCGAGCATATTGGGAGTTTGATAGCCGAAGACATTGCTGTACAGTAGACCAGTAGGCCTATACCCGCCACTCAGTGTGTGCCTCAGCATCGAGCATATTGGGAGTTTGATAGCCGAAGACATTGCTGTACAGTAGACCAGTAGGCCTATACCCGCCACTCAGTGTGTGCCTTAGCATCAAGCATATTGGGAGTTTGATAGCTGAAGACATTGCTGTACAGTAGGCCTATACCCGCCACTCAGTGTGTGCCTTAGCATCGAGCATGCTGGGATTTTGATAGCCGAAGACATTTCTGTACAGTAGGCCTATACCCGCCACTCAGTGTGTGCCTCAGCATCGAGCATATTGGGAGTTTGATAGCCGAAGACATTGGTGTACAGTAGGCCTATTCCCGCCACTCAGTGTTTAACTCAGCATCGAGCATATTGGGAGTTTTATAGACAAAGATATTGCTGTACAGTAGGCCTATTCCCGCCACTCAGTGTGTTCCTCAGCATCAAGCATATTGGGAGTTTGATAGCCGAAGACATTGCTGTACAGTAGACCAGTAGGCCTACACCCGCCACTCAGTGTTTAACTCAGCATCGAGCATATTGGGAGTTTGATAGACGAAGATATTGCTGTACAGTAGGCCAGTAGGCCTATACCCGCCACCCAGTGTGTGCCTTAGCATCAAGCATATTGGGAGTTTGATAGCCGAAGACATTGCTGTACAGTAGGCCTATACCCGCCACTCAGTGTGTGCCTTAGCATCGAGCATGCTGGGTGTTTGATAGCCGAAGACATTGCTGTACAGTAGGCCTATACCCACCACTCAGTGTGTTTCTCAGCATCGAGCATATTGGGAGTTTGATAGCCGAAGACATTGTTGTACAGTAGGCCTATACCCGCCACTCAGTGTGTGCCTCAGCATCGAGCATATTGGGAGTTTGATAGCCGAAGACATTGCTGTACAGTAGGCCAGTGGGCCTATACCCGCCACTCAGTGTGTGCCTCAGCATCGAGCATATTGCGAGTTTGATAGCCGAAGACATTGCTGTACAGTAGACCAGTAGGCCTATACCCGCCACTCAGTGTTTAACTCAGCATCGAGCATATTGGGAGTTTGATAGCCGAAGACATTGCTGTACAGTAGGCCAGTAGGCCTATACCCGCCACTCAGTGTTTAACTCAGCATCGAGCATATTGGGAGTTTGATAGCCGAAGACATTGCTGTACAGTAGGCCAGTAGGCCAATACCCGCCACTCAGTGTTTAACTTAGCATTGAGCATATTGGGAGTTTGATAGCCGAAGACATTGCTGTACAGTAGGCCAGTAGGCCTATACCCGCCACTCAGTGTTTAACTCAGCATCGAGCATATTGGGAGTTTGATAGCCGAAGACATTGCTGTACAGTAGGCCAGTAGGCCAATACCCGCCACTCAGTGTTTAACTCAGCATTGAGCATATTGGGAGTTTGATAGCCGAAGACATTGCTGTACAGTAGACCAGTAGGCCTATACCCGCCACTCAGTGTTTAACTCAGCATCGAGCATATTGGGAGTTTGATAGCCGAAGACATTGCTGTACAGTAGACCAGTAGGCCTATACCCGCCACTCAGTGTGTGCCTTCGCATCGAGCATATTGGGAGTTTGATAGCCGAAGACATTGCTGTACAGTAGGCCTATTCCCGCCACTCAGTGTGTTCCTCAGCATCAAGCATATTGGGAGTTTGATAGCTGAAGACATTGCTGTACAGTAGGCCAGTAGGCCTATACCCACCACTCAGTGTTTAACTCAGCATCGAGCATATTGGGAGTTTTATAGACAACGATATTGCTGTACAGTAGGCCTATACCTGCCACTCAGTGTTTAACTCAGCATCTAGCATATTGGGAGTTTGATAGCCGAAGACATTGCTGTACAGTAGACCAGTAGGCCTATACCCGCCACTCAGTGTTTAACTCAGCATCGAGCATATTGGGAGTTTGATAGACGAAGATATTGCTGTACAGTAGGCCAGTAGGCCTATACCCGCCACCCAGTGTGTGCCTTAGCATCAAGCATATTGGGAGTTTGATAGCCGAAGACATTGCTGTACAGTAGGCCTATACCCGCCACTCAGTGTTTAACTCAGCATCAAGCATTTTGGGAGTTTGATAGCTGAAGACATTGCTGTACAGTAGGCCAGTAGGCCTATACCCGCCAATCAGTGTGTGCCTTCGCATCGAGCAGATTGGGATTTTGATAGCCGAAGACATTGCTGTACAGTAGGCCTATACCCGCCACTCAGTGTGTGCCTTATCATCGAGCATGCTGGGTGTTTGATAGCCGAAGACATTGCTGTACAGTAGGCCAGTAGGCCTATACCCGCCACTCAGTGTGTGCCTTAGCATCGAGCATATTGGGAGTTTGATAGCCGAAGACATTGCTGTACAGTAGGCCAGTAGGCCTATACCCGCCACTCAGTGTTTAACTCAGCATCGACCCGATTGGGAGTTTGATAGCCGAAGACATTGCTGTACAGTAGACCAGGAGGACTATACCCCCCACTCAGTGTGTTCCTCAGCATAGAGCATATTGGGAGTTTGATAGCCGAAGACATTGCTGTACAGTAGGCCTTTACCCGCCACTCAGTGTGTGCCTTAGCATCGAGCATGCTGGGAGTTTGATAGCCGAAGACATTGCTGTACAGTAGGCCTATTCCCGCCACTCAGTGTGTTCCTCAGCATAGAGCATATTGGGAGTTTGATAGCAGAAGACATTGCTTTACAGTAGGCCAGTAGGACTATACCCGCCACTCAGTGTGTGCCTCAGCATCGAGCATATTGGGAGTTTGATAGCAGAAGACATTGCTGTACAGTAGACCAGTAGGCCAGTAGGCCAGTAGGCCAGTAGACCAGTAGTTCAGTAGACCAGTAAGCCAGTAGACCAGTAGGCCAGTAGGCTTAGCAGGCCAGTAGGCCTATACCCGCCACTCATTAAGCTCGGCTTAATTCAAGCTGTTTCACCCACGTTTCAAGAGAACAGAGAGCGAAACACGGCTGCTTTTTTTAACACAAAATGGAGAGTGTATTCTTATTTGCTATATTCTGTGTGAGGCGGGTATTTTTGCTGTATTCTGTGTGCGGTGGGTATTTTTGCTGTATTCTGTGTGAGGTGGGTATTTTTGCTGTATTCTGTGTGCGGTGGGTATTTTTGCTGTATTCTGTGTGCGGTGGGTATTTTTGCTGTATTCTGTGTGCGGTGTGTATTTTTGCTGTATTCTGTGTGCGGTGTGTATTTTTGCTGTATTCTGTGTGCGGTGGGTATTTTTGCTGTATTCTGTGTGCGATGGGTATTTTTGCTGTATTCTGTGTGCGGTGTGTATTTTTGCTGTATTCTGTGTGCGATGGGTATTTTTGCTGTATTCTGTGTGCGGTGGGTATTTTTGCTGTATTCTGTGTGCGGTGGGTATTTTTGCTGTATTCTGTGTGCGGTGGGTATTTTTGCTGTATTCTGTGTGCGGTGGGTATTTTTGCTGTATTCTGTGTGCGGTGGGTATTTTTGCTGTATTCTGTGTGCGGTGGGTATTTTTGCTGTATTCTGTGTGCGGTGGGTATTTTTGCTGTATTCTGTGTGCGGTGGGTATTTTTGCTGTATTCTGTGTGTGGTGGATATTTTTGCTGTATTCTTTGTGCGGTGGGTATTTTTGCTGTATTCTTTGTGCGGTGGGTATTTTTGCTGCATTCTGTGTGCGGTGGGTATTTTTGCTGTATTCTGTGTGTGGTGGATATTTTTGCTGTATTCTTTGTGCGGTGGGTATTTTTGCTGTATTCTGTGTGCGGTGGGTATTTTTGCTGTATTCTGTGTGCGGTGGGTATTTTTGCTGTATTCTTTGTGCGGTGGGTATTTTTGCTGTATTCTTTGTGCGGTGGGTATTTTTGCTGTATTCTGTGTGCGGTGGGTATTTCTGCTGTACAAACACTACATGCACATGTAGTGTTTGCAATTGATTAGCGCAGAAGTTGGCAGTACATGTGTGTGAACAAAGCTACCTGAATTGAGACATCTGCTCAGCCAATGAGGTTAATGAGAGATGAGAGATGAGGCACACACGCGGCACACATGCATACAGTCACGCACACACATTTCAGCTGTTGCCGTCCGTTTAAAGGAGCGCTGTAGGGGAATGTGGACCCAACTCTTGGTGTCGCACATAGAAAGAAACTCATTTGTTAACTCAATTTAACTTCATCAAAGAATGTAACAGACATTAAATTGAATCTTGTATTCATGCATCTCTTGCATCTTTTGATGAACTTAAATTGAGTTTACAAATGAGTTTTTGGAAAGCACTCAGCTAATGGTAATTAGCCTTTTTTCTTGATTTAAGTGTTTGAAGAACTGGCTGTCTTTCTGTAAAAAGCTATCAAATTAAATTGTTTGCAATCTGTTTTATTTTAATGTGCCTTCATTGAAGCTTATCTTTTAAGATACTGAACAATAAGTAGGTAATTGTAGGCACTATTATGTCTAATTGAATTGTTATCAATAGCTTATTTCATTGTTCACTGGTACACTTTGAACATAATATCCCCTTTGTTGGATTGAGTTGTTTTAGCTCGGGGGTTGGCCTCGTTAGACACTTTGACCCGGTGTGTTTATCAAGGATGCGAGTGTGTGTCTACAGACATGTGTGATGAAGGAGCCATCGTAAGAGGGTCTCCCTCTCTCCAGCCTGGTGGTTATTGCTGCTGTCTCTCTCCCTGGGTCTCTCTCCCTGGGTCTCTTTCCCTGGGTCTCTCTCCCTGGGTCTCTCTGCCTGGATCTCTCTGCCTGGGTCTCTCTGCATGGGTCTCTCTGCATGGGTCTCTCTCCCTGGGTCTCTCTGCCTGGGTCTCTCTGCCTGGGTCTCTCTGCATGGGTCTCTCTGCATGGGTTTCTCTTCCTGGGTCTCTCTCCCTGGGTCTCTCTCCCTGGGTCTCTCTGCCTGTGTCTCTCTGCCTGTGTCTCTCTGCCTGGGTCTCTCTGCCTGGGTCTCTCTGCATGGGTCTCTCTGCATGGGTCTCTGCATGGGTCTCTCTGCATAGGTGTCTCTGCCTGGGTCTCTCTCCCTGGGTCTCTCTCCCTGGGTCTCTCTCAGCACGCCCCTGTTTAGACACTTGTCTGTCTGTTTGCCTTCAGACTGGACACAGACCCCCTTACTGTACCACTGTCTGCCACGGACCTGCGATGGAGAAGTTGTGGATATAATGGAGGCCAATAGGAACAGAGGGAAGCCCAGGAAGACTGGTGGTCACCAAGAAGTCAGCTGATGAGGAACCACACATAACGTATAGAGTCTTAGATATCCATGGAGAGATGGAGAGAGGGGGAGATGGAGAGAGGAACAGATGGAGGGAGATGAGAGAGGGAGATGGAAAGATTGAGAAAGGGGGAGATGGAGAGAGGGGGGAGAGAGTGAGATGGAGAGAGGGGAAGATGGAGAGAGGTAGAAATGGAGAGAGGGGGAGATGGAGAGAGTAGGGTTACATTGAGAGAGGAGAAGTGAAAGAGAGAAATGAACACATAGG